>NC_141769.1:21211200-21512000 GCF_051362555.1 Lingula anatina | reverse complement strand
TGCGCTTGATGTGCCCCGATTCTCCTCCGATATAGTGTGTTAGTTGTGACAGATATGTTGATTGCGTTTTCACTGCGGGTCTTTTTTTTCATCAACAGACTTGTTCTTTCTACCCTAGGTTCTAGATTCCGGTATTGTCAGCTCGATCTTGATTTCATATATAACCCATATCAACAATACAATACCAATACTAAAAGCGACTCCATCACAAGGTATATATTTAACAAGCTAGCTTTTACGTTGCTCTGACACTCAGGGTAGTTCTTTCGGATCGGAATACTATTTTCAAGCATTTCGCACGTTATGGAATATATCTATATTAACAACGTAACAAAATGTCATCTTTTCCCATTCAATCGCCACCTCGCCTTACATATGCAAAGTTTCAGTGAAGATTTTTTGGGATTGGAAAGCGCGGAATACATGTAATTTTGCAAGTTAACACAATCGAAGAGGAGTGCAATTTAGTTTATTGGGTAAGTATTAAGACTATTTTCTGGTTTGTGATAACGAACAAATGTTATCTACATTCGTGTCTTTCATTCTGTTTCTACAAAATCATAGATCTATTCTTGGACCTATCTCTATTTAGGTCCAAGATCTATTCAACACAAAACGGTGTTCATTCATCTAAGTTTTCCTGAAATCAAAGTCGTCGGGGAGACATTCATATGGGCTTGTTGTATACATGTCGACTCTCCCGGATAATCTGGGAGTCTCCCGGATACAGAACGAATCTACCCGTCACCCGTAGGCCTACATGTAACCAAATCTCCCGGATAAGAGCGACTTTGAAAATTTGCACCACTGTCAGCTAACGCCCTGTCGATTTATCTTCAGAATAGTTGGGTTATCTTTTGAAAATTTCATAATTCTCTTCTAATTGTTTGAGATAGGGGTCACCACCGCCCACTGAGCACCTGAGCACAACGGTACCCCCCCCCCCCCCCCCCCCCCTTATTGAGCAAAATTTTAGAATCTCCAGATTTTAGATGTTACTGGACACCTGGCGGGATCAGGTATACAATATATATATATGTGAGTGGAAAAGTAGGAGATCACATGCCTAGAAAACTTAAATCATATCGTTTTTTTAAAATGTGTTTCCATAGTAATATGATGGTCCAGGGGAAGGCCTCCGACCATATGCTGGGGATCTGATATGTCTCCACTCAACAAACTCACGACTTCAGTTATAATACGGGTTTATTTCTGTTAGCATAAGTGTACATAGGAGCCTTAGCCTTACAATATAGATGACAACCTTCCTGCTCCAGTGCTAACCCTGTACTGACTTCTTCACAACATTGCTAATTTTTAAATCCCGTGGGAGGGGGGATGACAGACTGAGGACATTCCTGGTTACTATTGGTCAGGTAACCTGTCACTCAGCAGCATCAACTTAATTTAATAGATAATTCGACAATTTACATAATACAGAGACACAGGCAGGATGTATAACATAGAACATAGACGAAGGCGGCTATATAGTAATTTTCCGTCTCCATTAAACAAAGGTGAGGTAGATATACAAAGATTTACATAATCTCAATTAAACACAGGTATGGTAGGACATAGTAATTATTTTCTAAAACTGGTTTCATCCACAACAATAAAGAAAGTTTCACTGGGCTATTTAGATAACTCCTGGTTTCCTTATATCAGATAAGTCACAAGATATGCTGTCCATTGTCAAGGACAGCATACCTTCAGGTTAATTAAAGATATATACAGGAAGGAAGATTCAGCTGTAATCAAATGGCCCACTGGCTGCAGTGCTTCTTTTTTTTTTTTTTAATATAAATGTCAAATAATCAGGAAATAAATCGTGCTAAATAACTGTGATAGTAACAAAACTTAGATGGATACCCATCTGTTGCAGCATGATTGTCAAATATGGCCTTATGGGCTATTTTAAATTTTTTGAATGAAATTTTAGAAATTTTATTAAAATTTCTAGAAAGTGAAACTTATAACACTGTTTTATCTCTCCACAAGGTTGTTCATAACTGCAAAAAAAAAAAAAAAAAAAAAAAAAAAAAAAAAAAAAAAAAAAAGCTTATTAAACAAAGTAAAAGTGAAAAGCTGAAAATATAGCCAAAATGTCATGAGCGTAACACTGTTTAGCTGCAATTGATTCAAACTTTTTAAAGGTCACATTATTTAAAAACTGTTCATGGTATTTGTTCAAATTATTGACTGTAGTTGAAGAAGTTCTCTACTAGATCTAACCCTCCTCCTCCCCCCCCCCCCATTAATTTTCCTGGGGTAAGGAGCAATTTTCTCCTACTCAGTAACTGCTGCTTGACCCATTCTACACTAGGATTCTATGTTTATTCCGTTTTTAGTTTAAAATGACTGGCCAGTGAAATAGATCATCTACGGTCACACACATTGCCTAGTTTTCACACAAGAAAATTGGTTGTTCAGTATTGCAGCCCTGTGCCATGTATAATGATATACCTTGCAAGCTGGCATTGGCTATGTGAAAAGGCTAAGAAATTAATGACACTATAGGTATGCGCCAGATAGGTGACTTTTGATCTAATTTTTTATTCAATATAACTGTTATATGATGATTCTAAAAAGAATGACAGAGACATTGTCGTGTTATTACAAATAGTAATGCAATAGTGAAAATGTCTAGTCTATTCAAAAATTTACTTGGACCTCAGTGAATCCAGTAGATTTTAGGAAACTGGTGGTCCAATTGGCCAGAAAGCTGAAAAGTTTATGGCAAAGATTGCACTAATAAAGGAACCTTTTTTCAAATTTAATGATCAATATGAAATTTACCAAAATATAGCTGAAATAATTTTTTTGCTATTGTGTTACACGTATCAGATTTTTGTAAATTTATACTTTTTAAACCATCAGTTAAATTTATGTTTTTGTGTCATCACAAGTGCCTTTGGGTGGCAGAGGGTTAATGCTGCCCTTCCATTGTGGTCCTCATGTCAAATATATACATATGTGAGGAGTGTAACTATGCTAAATGCAGGGATATTTTATCCCACTGGAAATGAAGCAGTGGGATTTTTGCCTATGAGTGGGATTTTTTTGGTAATCATGTTTTAATACCTTTGATGGTCATCAATATTGTAATACTAGAGGTAAATTACATATTTATGACAATAAACATTGATTTGGTGCTTTATTCTTTTTTTTTATTCAATCTGATTTTTTTTCTCTTTAATAACAATAAAACCCCCAGTGATGTTTCAGACCACATCCATATCAGGAGGGCCTGTTTTATTGACAGAAACAACAGTTTAATTCTTATGCACTGTCTCTTAAAAGCAAAGTCAGTTTACTTATGATTGTGGAAAATAACCCTCTGCTTTTTTTGCCTCCATTTTTTGAGACAACTAACAAAATCAAAGTAATCCCTTCCTTCTATTTTATTCTCATGAGTGCATCAATATTCTCTGGATTGAGTCTATTTCTTAGTGCAGTTGTAATTTTTCGCAATCCACTGTGTGCACTGGATGTGCCAGTGCCAAAGAGGCTAACATTATGAGATTTGGAAATTGATCCTTATGATCAGTAGCTATCAATTCCCAGAGTTTTGCAGTTGAATGCTTTGGGTAACACTGAGTGAGAAGATCATTTTTTATAATTCTCCATTCTTTCTTCACCTCTTGAGCATCAATAAGGGTTTGACACAGATTCCTTTGAATTCATTGTGTGCATTTTCTCCCCAAAGTGAGATGTTAGCATTTCCATGGCTTCATCCCCCCAACACTGCAGCTCATCCTGACTGAGTAGAGAAATGGGCTTCATCCCCAAAACACAGAAAGAGGACATCAGCTCCTGGTCAGGGAATCTGGGAATAATACAATACAGAACTAAATTCTAAGATACACACAAAGTAAAAACTTCTTTTTAATAAAAAGAAAAATTAAATTATTGATTTAAAAATAATTATAAATAATAATATTTGGCTATAATTGAAAAAGTCATTAAATTTGTTATAAATCAAAGCAAGTACTTAAAAGGAATGAATAATTGAAGAAAACTCAAAATCTTTAATGGCACAACTTGTAATGTATTGGGGAAATCAATATCATATGGGTTTAAAATCAAAATATTAATTACCTTTTTTCAGAATTATCAAGCATAGCTTGGATGGAATCCCTTTTAGTAACCTCAGTCTTGTACTTAGAGTGTGCAACCACATGGTTCACTTTGAAAGTAGCTCCAGTAAGGTGCTCCTCTAATTGTTTGCTAAAGGTTGGTTGGTCTAGATGCACAGATCCATCTTTCATGACCTTCAAGTCCATTTTGCAGCTATCCACAACTGGCTGGAAGTCATGTTTAATTTACATAAATTAATAACAGAAAACTATTTTTGTCAACCTTAAACTGAAAGCTATACTTCTTGTTTGTTTCAGTATGTTATAGCAAAAACTTAAAACTTTTGAAAAGTACCGTAAGTTAAATCATTAGAAATAAATTTAATAAGTGACATAGTTATCATAAATAAACTAAAAGAGCCTGACTTTTACCTTTACAGTTCCTATGTCAATGACTTTCATTTGGAAAAATAAACTCAGCTGATGATCAATTGTTTGTACCAATTTTCAGAAACTACACAGACCTAAGCTGTCATATTATAGTGAGGGATTACAATCAGCAACTCCTTTCATCTTTGGGAGTTTGGGGTTAATCGGTGCATTTTCATGGGAGAAGCAATCATTATATACGGAAACTGAAAACTCTCTCTAATTCTGGAACCGTAAAAGCTAGAGACCTTTTGTTTTTTGCATTTTTATGTACAGACACAGATGTGTCTGTACAATATGTACAGACACATATTGCCATCACCTGCGTCTGTTGTCGCCGTCGCCGATGCCGATGCCGATGCCGTCACTGGCGCCGTGCACTTTCCTTGTAAACACGATAAGTGGAGGGCAGTTTTACTTTTTGGCTTTATATTTACAGAGCTGATGAATATTCATAAAATGCAGGTCAAGTTTGAAAATCAGCATGATCTGGCCATTATTATGTACAGACACAGATGTGTCTGTACATATTGCTGTCACCTGCGTCTGTCGTCGCCGTCGCCGTCGTCGCTGTCGCCGTCGGCGCCGTGCACTTTCCTTGTTATAGAAGTTATGCTGTTTTTTCACTTTTCAGCATATATGCAACACTGTAAACACATTTCAACAAAAACCGATAGGCCTGTTGTCATGAAACTCGCAGGAAAAATTGATCTTACTAAAACGCAGGTCAAGTTCGAAAATCTGCATGATCGGGCCACTATTTTAGTAGTTATGCTGTTTTTTCATTTTTCAGCATATATGCAACACTGTAAACACATTTCAAGGAAAACAGATAGGCCTGTTGTCGTAAAACTCTCATCAGTAATTGATCTTACTAAAACGCAGGTCAAGTTCGAAAATCGGCATGCAGCCTGAGTTGGAAAAGCAGTCTAATTGGCTTCTTTTTCTGGAAGTTATACATTTTCAAAGTGTGAACTTGAACTCTCATTTGCCTGAAGCCTTATGCTTGTTACACATTTTACTTACATTGGTATTACCTGTTGAGCATAATTAAAATTTGATGTTGAATTTGCAGTTTAACATAATGTACTTTTGCATCAGAATTGACAGTAGCCTATTTTGTGCATAGTTATTTCCTGCTTTTTGTCTGTACATTTGACAGCTTTGCTGCCTTGTTTGTAGAACTTGTCAAATGTAATACTGGAGGTGGTGTCCTTTTTTTTTTTTGTTTTCGACGTGGTTTTTTCATTGCACTATATAAAACAAGGCAGCAAAGCTGTCAAATGTACAGACAAAAAGCAGGAAATAACTATGCACAAAATAGGCTACTGTCAATTCTGATGCAAAAGTACATTATGTTAAACTGCAAATTCAACATCAAATTTTAATTATGCTCAACAGGTAATACCAATGTAAGTAAAACGTGTAACAAGCATAAGGCTTCAGGCCCATGGGAGTTCAAGTTCACACTTTGAAAATGTATAACTTCCAGAAAAAGAAGCCAATTAGACTACTTTTCCAACCCAGGCTGCATTTTAGTCCTGCATTTCTTTTTTGAACATTTGGCAATCATTAGCAACATGGTTTTCCCATAATGGTCATCATGGCAGCAGCACCCATAATTGTTTTCTTCTATTCTGATGCAATATTACATATTGGTTAACAGCATAATGACCGTCAATTTTTAATAATAAAATATACGTATCATGGATTTTCAGAAAATGTGATTAGCATGGGTCTTCAAGCATGTAGAACTTCAAAGTCACACCTTGAAAATGCCAATATGTGAAATATGCTGAAAAGTGAAAAAAAAGGCATAACTTCTACAATAATGGCCCGATGATGCTGATTTTCGAACTTGACCTGCGTTTTATGAATATTCATCAGCTCTGTAAATATAAAGCCCAAAAGTAAAACTGCCTTCCACTTATCGTGTTTACAATGAAAGTGCAAGGCGCTGGTGACGGCGGTGACGGCGAAGACAGACCCAGGTGATGGCAATATGTACAGACACATTTTTGACACATCTGTACATATTTACTGTACTGTTTGAGAACAGTAAGTGACATGGTTTTTCTTAAATGGTCATCATGGGAGCAGTGTCCAAAGTAGGTTTTTTCAAATTTTGATGCAATATTACATAATGTTTAACAGCATAATGACCATCAATTTTTAATAATAAAATATTAGTATCATGGATATTCAGAAAATGTGACTAGCAAAGGTCTTCAGGCCCATGGAACTTCAAAGTCACAACTTGAAAATGCCAAAATGTAAACAAGACAGCACTGTTCTGAAATGTTTTTTTTTTTCCATTTTTAACAATTTTTAACATAAAACAAAATTAACAGCTTACTGCCATTTTTATATGATCAACTAAGAAAATTGATGAGATGGGAAAAATATCAATAGAGCAGTGTTAAATGTCCAATTTCTTCCATTCTGAGATTCTGAACATAGTGAATGATTGAATCTGACAAACTGCAATGATATGAGTTTATTTCCACTTTTGAAACTTTATTACACAATACACGATAACAAGTTTACCATCATTTTTACGAAATCAACTAACAATGTTATAAAGATGCAGGAAATGTCAAACAAAAAGTTTTACGTATCTTATTAGTTTAATAATGAGACTGTTAACATGCCTAAGAATTGAATCTGAGGAAATGTAAAAAATATGCTGAAAAGTGAAAAAACAGCATAACTTCTACAATAATGACCCGATCATGCTGATTTTCGAACTTGACCTGCCTTTTATGAATATTCACCAGCTTTGTAAATATAAAGCCAAAAAGTAAAACTGCCCTCCACTTATCGTGTTTACAAGGAAAGTGCACGGCATCGGCATCGCCATCGCCATCGGCATTGGCATCGGCGACGACAGACGCAGGTGATGGCAATATGTACAGACACATCTGTGTCTGTACATAAAAATACAATGTTGCAATATTCAGTGGTGAAAATTAAATGTGAATTATTCCAAAATTAGCAGAGATATGCCCATAGTTACTATTGAACTAAGGAAGTCATATACTGGTAATCTAACTGTGACCTTAAAATTGACCTTTGACCTACTTTTCATTATGAACTGCACTTTGCAAGTTTTCCAATCTTCATGTCTCCAAAACTGTCAAAGATACACCCATAATTAATACCTTTTGCGTTACACATGACTGGCCTTATTTTTCGAGTGTGGTACATTATTGGAGCGCAATATTCTGCGTGAAACGTGATTCAGGAACTTCTTTGTTCCGCGTTATTAATTGGTAGGAATTCATCAACGTGATTCGTAAAAATGTTTAATTAGCATTAGAGGAATTTGTTCTAGAAAGTCCCAAACTTTGTATCATGATTGTAGGGCAATCATTCACTGGAGATAAATTCAACAAAATCTTCAAACAAGGCAGGTAGAAAAGGGGAAATGTGAGTAGTTTGCTACTTTCCTGTTCTATTCATATATCATCGCCTTTGTCTCTGTTACGGGAATCCTGACCAATAAGAATGGCTGAATATCTCTAAACAGACGATTCATGTCATTCCACATACGAAATTAATTATTCTGGGAATGTTATGAATTCTTTGCATTCCTGCAAGTATAGCAATTTTCTATCTTGATGAATGGCGATAGCTTTTAATTCCTCGTGATTGGTGATTGACCTGTTTTAATTCTTCGTGATTAGTGATTAAGGGGGAGTATTTCTTACCCTCATTCAACTTGAATAAGATGTCATATACTGCCAATCTAACTGTGATCCTGAAATTGACCTTTGACCTAATTTTCACAATGAACTGAGCTTTGCAAATTTTCTATTCCTTATATCTCGAAAACTGGCGATATTTTCACTTTTTTTCAAACTTACTGTTCTCTTTCCAGATGAGCCTTTCCATTAGACACAATCCACTTTTAAATCCAACTTTATCAAAATTATTAATGTTTAGCTATTTTAGTCTGATAAATTTATCACTTTTTAAATTTTAATTTCCATTTTTTTTTTTAATACATTATACATTTCTCTTCCAGGTGACCTTTTCCATACAGTGTGGGGGCTTTTTTGGTGAACTTATTCTTCCTGTCTGGTCATGGCTAATTCCTATAGAAAAAACAGACAGCAAAAGACAACAGCAAGAGCAATGCTATGTCTCATCCATGTGTACAATAGATGGTAGGCAAGCTTACGGACATTGTCAAATGGTGTGCTAAACCCCAATTCCAAACACAAATTGTAAGGAGGAATCTGCATCTACTATTGGTAGTAAGGAGATGTCTTGAATGGGTATATATTCTTTTCCAGAGGAAAATTATGGGTAATTTGTCACCTCTTACACAAACAAACTCAAATCATAATATTTGATGTTTAATGTGAGTCTAATTAGATGTTGTGAAATTGAAAAAAAAAAATTTTTAGATAATTCTCACTCTTCGCATACAATATGTCAAACAACTACAATTCTATCACACACTGTCAACTGTTAAGCTTATCACAGATTTTTGTTATTGTTAAGCATCATCTCTCCAAATTTCACAAATATTGAACAAGTTTTGTGAAAATTATTAATGTTTAACTATTTTAAGGCACCGCATTTGGCAGTCTTCTCAATGGCATTTTCAGTATTTCTCAAATTTATATGTTCTGAAAATATCCTTTTTATTAGACATAGTCAACTGCTTAGGTTAAGTTTATCAAAATTATTGTTCAACTATTTTAGTGTGGGAAATTT
This sequence comes from Lingula anatina, assembly GCF_051362555.1. NCBI lineage: Eukaryota > Metazoa > Brachiopoda > Lingulata > Lingulida > Lingulidae > Lingula > Lingula anatina. The sequence continues at coordinate 21,502,770 of NC_141769.1, read as the reverse complement.
GTCAATTTTTAGAATTTAATTTTCACTTTTATCAAACATATTGTCCTTTTTCCAGGTGACCTTTTCAATACAGCGTGATGGCTTTTTTGGTGAACTGATTCTTCCTGTCTGGTCAGGGCTAATTCCTATAGAAAAAACGGACAGCAAAAGACAACAGCAAGAGCAATGCTATGTCTCATCCATGTGTACAATAGATGGTATATGGCAAGCTTTAGGACATTGTCAAATGGTGTGCTAAACCTCAATTCCAGAAACCGATTGTAAGGAGGAATCTGCATCTGGTATTGGTAGTAAGGAGATGTCTTAAATGGGTATATATTCTTTTCCAGAGGAAAATTATGGATAATTTGTCACCTCTTACACAAACAAACTCAAGTCATAATATTTGATGTTTAATGTGAGTCTAATTAGATGTTGTGAAATTGAAAAAAAAATATTGTAGATAATTCTCACTCTTTGCAAACAAAATGTCAAACAACTACAATTCTATCACAAACTGTCAACTGTTAAACTTATCACAGATTTTTGTTATTGTTAAGCATCATCTCTCCAAATTTCACAAATATTGAACAAGTTTTGTGAAAATTATTAATGTTTAACTATTTTAAGGCACCGCCTTTTGCAGTCTTCTCAGTGTCATTTTCAATTTTCTCAAATTTATTGTCCAAAAAATTCTTTTTAATGAGACACAGTCAACTGATGAGCTTATCACAGATTTGTATTGTTGTTATGCATCATCTGTCCAAATTTCACAAATATTAGACAAGATTTGTGAAAATTATTGACGTTTAACTATTTTAAGCCATGGAATTTTGTAGTCTTTGCAATGTCATTTTCAGTTTTCTCACATTTATTAGCTCTGAAAAATGTTTTTCATGAGACACAGTCAACTAATGAGCTTATCACAGATTTTTACTATTGTATGCATCATCTGTCCAAATTTCACAAATATTGGACAAGATTTGTGAAAATTATTAACATTTAACTATTTTAAGGCACCGCATTTTGCAGTCTTTTCAATGTCATTTTCAATTTTCTCTAATTTATTGTCCAAAAAAATCTTTTTAATGAGACACAGTCAACTGATGAGCTTATCACAGATTTTTATTGTTGTAATGCATCCAAATTTCACAAATATTAGACAAGATTTGTGAAAATTATTAACGTTTAACTATTTTAAGCCATGGAATTTTGTAGTCTTTGCAATGTCATTTTCAGTTTTCTCACATTTATTTGCTCTGAAAAATGTTTTTCATGAGACACAGTCAACTGATGAGCTTATCACAGATTTTTATTATTGTTATGCATCATCTGTCCAAATTTCACAAATATTGGACAAGATTTGTGAAAATGGTTAACATTTAACTATTTTAAGGCACTGCATTTGGCAGTCTTTTCAATGTCATTTACAGCATTTCTCAAATTTATATGTTCTGAAAATATCCTTTTTATTAGACATAGTCAACTGCTTAGGTTAAGTTTATCAAAATTATTGTTCAACTATTTTAGTGTGGGAAATTTGTCAATTTTTAGAATTTAATTTTCACTTTTATCAAACATATTGTTCTTTTTCCAGGTGACCTTTTCCATACAGCGTGATGGCTATTTTGGTGAACTGATTCTTCCTGTCTGGTCAGGGCTAATTCCTATAGAAAAAACAGACAGCAAAAGACAACAGCAAGAGCAATGCTATGTCTCATCCATGTGTACAATAGATGGTATATGGCAAGCTTTAGGACATTGTCAAATGGTGTGCTAAACCCTATTCCAGAAACCGATTGTAAGGAGGAATCTGCATCTGGTATTGGTAGTAAGGAGATTCTTAAATGGGTATATATTCTTTTCCAGAGGAAAATTATGGGTAATTTGTCACCTCTTACACAAACAAACTCAAATCATAATATTTGATGTTTAATGTGAGTCTAATTAGATGTTGTGAAATTGAAAAAAAAATATATTGTAGATAATTCTCACTCTTCGCATACAAAATGTCAAACAACTACAATTCTATCACACACTGTCAACTGTTAAGCTTATCACAGAATTTTGTTATTGTTAAGCATCATCTCTTCAAATTTCACAAATATTGAACATGTTTTGTGAAAATTATTAACGTTTAACTATTTTAAGACACCGCATTTTGCAGGCTTTTCAATGTCATTTTCAGTTTTCTCAATTTTATTGTCAAAAAAAAAAACTTTTTCATGAAACACAGTCAACTGATGAGCTTATCACAGATTGTTATTGTTGTTATGCATCATCTATCCAAATTTCACAAATATTAGACAAGATTTGTAAAAATTATTAACGTTTAACTATTTTAAGCCATGGAATTTAGAAGTCGTTTCAGTGTCATTTTCAGTTTTCCCAAATTTATTGTCCAAAAAAAAATCTCTTTCATGAGACACAATCAACTGATGAGCTTATCACAGATTTTTATTGTTGTTATGCTTCATCTATCCAAATTTCACAAATATTAGACAAGATTTGTAAAAATTATTAATGTTTAACTATTTTATACCATGGAATTTGGCAGTGTTTTCAGTGTCATTTTCAGTTTTCTCACATTTATTTGCTCTGAAAAATGTTTTTCATGAGACACAGTCAACTGATGAACTTATCACAGATTTTTATTATTGTTGTGCATCATCTGTCCAAATTTCACAAATATTGGACTTTTATCAAACATATTGTTCTTTTTCCAGGTGACCTTTTCCATACAGTGTGATTGTTAAGCATCATCTGTCCAAATTTCACAAATATTGAACAAGATTTGTAAATTTTATACCATCATCTATCCAAATTTCACAAATTTGGATAGATGATGCATAAAATTTTCAGTTTTCTCACATTTATTTGCTCATAAAAATGTTTTTCATGAGACACAGTGAACTGACGAGCTTATCACAGATTTTTATTGTTGTTATGCATCATCTGTCCAAATTTCACAAATATTGGACAAGATTTGTGAAAATTATTAACATTTAACTATTTTAAGGCACCGCATTTGGCAGTCTTTTCAATGTCATTTTTAGTATTTCTCAAATTTATATGTTCTGAAAATATCCTTTTTATTAGACATAGTCAACTGTTTAGGTTAAGTTTATCAAAATTATTGTTCAACTATTTTAGTGTGGGAAATTTGTCAATTTTTAGAATTTAATTTTCACTTTTATCAAACATATTGTTGTTTTTCCAGGTGACCTTTTCCATACAGCGTGATGGCTTTTTTGGTGAACTGATTCTTCCTGTCTGGTCAGGGCTAATTCTTATAGAAAAAACAGACAGCAAAAGACAACAGCAAGAGCAATGCTATGTCTCATCCATGTGTACAATAGATGGCATATGGCAAGCTTTAGGACATTGTCAAATGGTGTGCTAAACCCTATTCCAGAAACTGATTGTAAGGAGGAATCTGCATCTGGTATTGGTAGTAAGGAGATGTCTTAAATTTTTATGTATTCTTTTCCAGAGGACAGTTATGGGTAATTTGTCACCTCTTACACAAACAAACTCAAATCATAATATTTGATGTTTAATGTGAGTCTAATTAGATGTGAAATTGAAAAAAAAATATTGTAGATAATTCTCACTCTTTGCATACAAAATGTCAAACAACTACAATTCTATCACATACTGTCAATTATTAAGCTTATCACAGATTTTTGTTATTATTAAGCATCATCTCTCCAAATTTCACAAATATTGAACAAGTTTTGTGAAAATTATTAACGTTTAACTATTTTAAGACACCACATTTTACAGTCTTTTCAGTGTCATTTTCAGTTTTCTCAATTTTATTGTCCAAAAAAAATATTTTTAATGAGACACAGTCAACTGATGAGCTTATCACAGATTTTTATTGTTGTTATGCTTCATCTATCCAAATTTCAAAAATATTAGACAAGATTTGTGAAAATTATTAACGTTTAACTATTTTATACCATGGAATTTGGCAGTCTTTTCAGTGTCATGTTCAGTTTTCTCACATTTATTTGCTCTGAAAAATGTTTTTTATGAGACACAGTCAACTGATGAGCTGATCACAGATTTTTAGTATTGTCATGCATCATCTGTCCAAATTTCACAAATATTGGACAAGATTTGTGAAAATTATTAACATTTAACTATTTTAAGGCACCGCATTTGGCAGTCTTTTCAATGTCATTTTCAGTTTTCTCAATTTTATTGTCCAAAAAAAAAACTTTTTCTTGCGACACAGTAAACTAATGAGCTTATCACAGATTTTTATTATTGTTTGGCATCATCACTCCAAATTCCACAAATATTGGAGAAGATTTGTGAAAAATATTAATGTTTAACTATTTTATACCATGGAATTTGGCAGTCTTTTCAATGTCATTTTCAGTTTTCTCACATTTATATTCTCTCAAAAATGTTTTTTATGAGACACAGTAAACTGATGAGCTTATCACAGATTTTTATTATTGTTATGCATCATCTATCCAATTTTCACAAATATTAGACAAAATTTGTAAAAATTCTTAACGTTTAACTATTTAAGCCATGGAATTTGGCAGTCGTTTCAGTGTTATTTTCAGTTTTCTCAAATTTATTGTCCAAAAAAAACTTTTTCATGTGACACATTCAACTGATGAGCTTATCACAGATTGTTATTGTTGTTATGCATCATCTATCCAAATTTCACAAATATTAGACAAGACTTGTGAAAATTATTAACGTTTAACTATTTTAAGCCATGGAATTTTCCAGTCTTTCCACTGTCATTTTCAGTTTTTTCACATTTATATGCTCTGAAAATTCTTTTTCATGAGACACATTCAACTGATGAGGTTATCACAGATTTTTATTATTGTTATGCATCATCTTGCCAATTTTCACAAATATTAGACAAGATTTGTAAAAATTCATAACGTTTAACTATTTAAGCCATGGAATTTGGCAGTCGTTTCAGTGTTATTTTCAGTTTTCTCAAATTAATTGTCCAAAAAAAAAAAAGGTTTTTCATGAGACACAGTCAACTGATGAGCTAATCACAGATTTTTATTGTTGTTATGCATCATCTATCCAAATTTCACAAATATTAGACAAGATTTTTAAAAATTATTAACGTTTAACTATTTTAAGGCACCGCATTTTGCAGTCTTCTCAGTGTCATTTTCAATTTTCTCAAATTTATTGTCCAAAAAAAAATTTTTACATGAGACACAGTCAACTGATGAGCTTATCACAGATTTTTATTGTTGTTATGCTTCATCTATCCAAATTTCACAAATATTATACAAGATTTGTGAAAATTATCAACGTTTAACTATTTTATACCATGGAATTTGGCCGTCTTTTCAATGTCATTTTCAGTTTTCTCACATTTATTTGCTCTGAAAAATGTTTTTCATGAGACACAGTCAACTGATGAGCTCATCACAGATTTTTATTATTGTTATGCATCATCTGTCCAAATTTCACAAATATTGGACAAGATTTGTGAAAATTATTAACATTTAACTATTTTAAGGCACCGCATATGGCAGTCTTTTCAATGTCATTTTCAGTATTTCTCAAATTTATATCTTCTGAAAATATCTTTTTTATTAGACATAGTCAACTGTTTAGTTTAAGTTTATCAAAATTATTGTTCAACTATTTTAGTGTAAGAAATTTGTCAATTTTTAGAATTTAATTTTCACTTTTATCAAACATATTGTTGTTTTTCCAGGTGACCTTTTCCATACAGCGTGATGGCTTTTTTGGTGAACTGATTCTTCCTGTCTGGTCAGGGCTAATTCCTATAGAAAAAACAGACAGCAAAGGACAACAGCAAGAGCAATGCTATGTCTCATCCATGTGTACAATAGATGGTATATGGCAAGCTTTAGGACATTGTCAAATGGTGTGCTAAACCTCAATTCCAGAAACCGATTGTAAGGAGGAATCTGCATCTGGTATTGGTAGTAAGGAGATGTCTTAAATGGGTATATATTCTTTTCCAGAGGACAGTTATGGGTAATTTGTCACCTCTTACACAAACAAACTCAAATCATAATATTTGATGTTTAATGTGAGTCTAATTAGATGTGAAATTGAAAAAAAAATATTGTAGATAATTCTCACTCTTCGCATACAAAATGTCAAACAACTACAATTCTATCACATACTGTCAATTATAAAGCTTATCACAGATTTTTGTTATTGTTAAGCATCATCTCTCCAAATTTCACAAATATTGAACAAGTTTTGTGAAAATTATTAACGTTTAACTATTTTAAGACACCGCATTTTACAGTCTTTTCAGTGTCATTTTCAGTTTTCTCAATTTTATTGTCCAAAAAAAAATATTTTTAATGAGACACAGTCAACTGATGAGCTTATCACAGATTTTTATTGTTGTTATGCATCATCTATCCAAATTTCACAAATATTGGAGAAGATTTGTGAAAAATATTAATGTTTAACTATTTTAAGCCATGGAATTTTGCGGGCTTTGCAATGTCATTTTCAGTTTTTTCACATTTATATGCTCTCAAAAATGTTTTTTATGAGACACAGTAAACTGATGAGCTTATCACAGATTTTTATTATTGTTAAGCATCATCACTCCAAATTCATCAAATTCCACAAATGTTGGAGAAGATTTGTGAAAATTATTAACGTTTAACTATTTTAAGCCATGGAATTTGGCAGTCTTTTCAATGTCATTTTCAGTTTTCTCAATTTTATTGTCCAAAAAAAAAACTTTTTCATGCAACACAGTCAACTGATGAGCTTATCACAGATTTTTATTGTTGTTATGCATCATCTGTCCAAATTTCAAAAATATTGGACAAGATTTGTGAAAAATATTAATGTTTAACTATTTTATACCATGGAATTTGGCAGTCTTTTCAGTGTCATTTTCAGTTTTCTCACATTTATATTCTCTCAAAAATGTTTTTCATGAGACACAGTCAACTGATGAGCTCATCACAGATTTTTATTATTGTTATGCATCATCTGTCCAAATTTCACAAATATTGGACAAGATTTGTGAAAATTATTAACATTTAACTATTATAAGGCACCGCATTTGGCAGTCTTTTCAATGTCATTTTCAGTATTTCTCAAATTTATATGTTCTGAAAATATCCTTTTTATCAGACCTACTCAACTGTTTAGGTTAAGTTTATCAAAATTATTGTTCAACTATTTTAGTGTGGGAAATTTGTCAATTTTTAGAATTTAATTTTCACTTTTATCAAACATATTGTTGTTTTTCCAGGTGACCTTTTCCATACAGCGTGATGGCTTTTTTGGTGAACTGATTCTTCCTGTCTGGTCAGGGCTAATTCTTATAGAAAAAACAGACAGCAAAAGACAACAGCAAGAGCAATGCTATGTCTCATCCATGTGTACAATAGATGGCATATGGCAAGCTTTAGGACATTGTCAAATGGTGTGCTAAACCCTATTCCAGAAACCGATTGTAAGGAGGAATCTGCATCTGGTATTGGTAGTAAGGAGATGTCTTAAATGGTTATATATTCTTTTCCAGAGGACAGATATGGGTAATTTGTCACGTCTTACACAAACAAACTCAAATCATAATATTTGATGTTTAATGTGAGTCTAATTAGATGTGAAATTGAAAAAAAAATATTGTAGATAATTCTCACTCTTTGCATACAAAATGTCAAACAACTACAATTCTATCACATACTGTCAATTATTAAGCTTATCACAGATTTTTGTTATTATTAAGCATCATCTCTCCAAATTTCACAAATACTGAACAAGTTTTGTGAAAATTATTAACGTTTAACTATTTTAAGACACCACATTTTACAGTCTTTTCAGTGTCATTTTCAGTTTTCTCAATTTTATTGTCCAAAAAAAATATTTTTAATGAGACACAGTCAACTGATGAGCTTATCACAGATTTTTATTGTTGTTATGCATCATCTATCCAAATTTCACAAATATAAGACAAGATTTGTGAAAATTATTGACGTTTAACTATTTTAAGTCATGGAATTTGGCAGTCTTTTCAATGTCATTTTCAGTTTTCATGCAACACAGTCAACTGATGAGCTTATCACAGATTTTTATTATTGTTTAGCATCATCACTCCAAATTCCACAAATATTGGAGAAGATTTGTGAAAAATATTAATGTTTAACTATTTTATACCATGGAATTTGGCAGTCTTTTCAATGTCATTTTCAGTTTTCTCACATTTATATTCTCTCAAAAATGTTTTTTATGAGACACAGTAAACTGATGAGCTTATCACAGATTTTTATTATTGTTAAGCATCATCACTCCAAATTCCACAAATGTTGGAGAAGATTTGTGAAAATTATTAACGTTTAACTATTTTAAGCCATGGAATTTGGCAGTCTTTTCAATGTCATTTTCAGTTTTCTCACATTTATATGCTCTGAAAAATGTTTTTCATGAAACACAGTCAACTTTTCAGTGTCATTTTCAGTTTTCTCAAAATTATTGTCCAAAAAAAATCTCTCTTGAGACACAGTCAACTGATGAGCTTATCACAGATTTTTGTTTTTATGCTTAATCTGTCCAAATTTCAAAAATATTAGACAAGATTTGTGAAAATTATTAACGTTTAATTATTTTATACCATGGAATTTGGCAGTCTTTTCAGTGTCATGTTCAGTTTTCTCACATTTATTTGCTCTGAAAAATGTTTTTCATGAGACACAGTCAATTGATGAGCTGATCACAGATTTTAATTATTGTTATGCATCATCTGTCCAAATTTCACAAATATTGGACAAGATTTGTGAAAATTATTAACATTTAACTATTTTAAGGCACCGCATTTGGCAGTCTTTTCAATGTCATTTTCAGTTTTCTCACATTTATATGCTCTGAAAAATGTTTTTCATGAGACACATTCAACTGATGAGCTTATCTCAGATTTTTAGTATTGTTATGCATCATCTGTCCAAATAACACAAATATTTAACAAGATTTGTGAAAATTATTAACATTTAACTATTTTAAGGCACCGCATTTGGCAGTCTTTTCAATGTCATTTTCAGTTTTCTCAATTTTATTGTCCAAAAAAAACTTTTTCATGCGACACAGTGAACTGATGAGCTTATCACAGATTTTTATTATTGTTTAGCATCATCACTCCAAATTCCCCAAATATTGGAGAAGATTTGTGAAAATTATTAACGTTTAACTATTTTAAGCCATGGAATTTGGCAGTCTTTTCAATGTCATTTTCAGTTTTCTCACATTTATATTCTCTCAAAAATGTTTTTTATGAGACACAGTAAACTGATGAGCTTATCACAGATTTTTATTATTGTTAAGCATCATCACTCCAAATTCCACAAATGTTGGAGAAGATTTGTGAAAATTATTAACGTTTAACTATTTTAAGCCATGGAATTTGGCAGTCTTTTCAATGTCATTTTCAGTTTTCTCACATTTATATGCTCTGAAAAATGTTTTTCATGAAACACAGTCAACTTTTCAGTGTCATTTTCAGTTTTCTCAAAATTATTGTCCAAAAAAAATCTCTCTTGCGACACAGTCAACTGATGAGCTTATCACAGATTTTTATTATTGTTTAGCATCATCACTCCAAATTCCACAAATATTGGAGAAGATTTGTGAAAAATATTAATGTTTAACTATTTTATACCATGGAATTTGGCAGTCTTTTCAATGTCATTTTCAGTTTTCTCACATTTATATTCTCTCAAAAATGTTTTTTATGAGACACAGTAAACTGATGAGCTTATCACAGATTTTTATTATTGTTAAGCATCATCACTCCAAATTCCACAAATGTTGGAGAAGATTTGTGAAAATTATTAACGTTTAACTATTTTAAGCCATGGAATTTGGCAGTCTTTTCAATGTCATTTTCAGTTTTCTCACATTTATATGCTCTGAAAAATGTTTTTCATGAAACACAGTCAACTGATGAGCTTATCACAGATTTTTATTGTTGTTATGCATCATCTGTCCAAATTTCACAAATATTGGACAAGATTTGTGAAAATTATTAACATTTAACTATTTTAAGCCATGGAATTTGGCAGTCTTTTCAATGTCATTTTCAGTTTTCTCACATTTATATGCTCTGAAAATTCTTTTTCATGAGACACATTCAACTGATGAGCTTATCTCAGATTTTTAGTATTGTTATGCATCATCTGTCCAAATTACACAAATATTGAACAAGATTTGTGAAAAATATTAATGTTTAACTTTTTTAAGGCACCGCATTTTGCAGTCTTTTCAATGTCATTTTCAGTTTACTCAATTTTATTGTCCAAAAAAAACTTTTTCATGCGACACAGTAAACTGATGAGCTTATCACAGATTTTTATTATTGTTTAGCATCATCACTCCAAATTCCACAAATATTGGAGAAGATTTGTGAAAAATATTAATGTTTAACTATTTTATACCATGGAATTTGGCAGTCTTTTCAATGTCATTTTCAGTTTTCTCACATTTATATGCTCTCAAAAATGTTTTTTATGAGACACAGTAAACTGATGAGCTTATCACAGATTTTTATTGTTGTTATGCATCATCTATCCAAATTTCACAAATATTAGACAAGATTTGTAAAAATTATTAACGTTTAACTATTTTAAGGCACCACATTTCGTAGTCTTTTCAGTGTCATTTTCAATTTTCTCAATTTTATTGTCCAAAAAAAAAAATTTTTAATGAGACACAGTCAACTGATGAGCTTATCACAGATTTAAATTATTGTTATGCATCATCTATTCAAATTTTACAAATATTAGACAAGATTTGTGAAAATTATTAACGTTTAACTATTTTATGCCATGGAATTTGGCAGTCTTTTCAATGTCATTTTCAGTTTTCTCACATTTATATGCTCTGAAAAATGTTTTTCATGAAACACAGTCAACTGATGAGCTTATCACAGATTTTTATTGTTGTTATGCATCATCTGTCCAAATTTCACAAATATTGGACAAGATTTGTGAAAATTATTAACGTTTAACTATTTTAAGGCACCGCATTTTGTAGTCTTTTCAGTGTCATTTTCAATTTTCTCAATTTTTTTGTCCAAAAAAAATATTTTTAATGAGACACAGTAAAATGATGAGCTTATCACAGATTTGTATTATTGTTATGCATCATCTATCCAATTTTCACAAATATTAGACAAGATTTGTGAAAATTATTAACGTTTAACTATTTTATGCCATGGAATTTGGCAGTCTTTTCAATGTCATTTTCAGTTTTCTCACATTTATATGCTCTGAAAAATGTTTTTCATGAAACACAGTCAACTGATGAGCTTATCACAGATTTTTATTGTTGTTATGCATCATCTGTCCAAATATCACAAATATTGGACAAGATTTGTGAAAATTATTAACATTTAACTATTTTAAGGCACCGCATTTGGCAGTCTTTTCAATGTCATTTTCAGTTTTCTCAATTTTATTGTCCAAAAAAAACCTTTTCATGCGACACAGTAAACTGATGAGCTTATCACAGATTTTTATTATTGTTTAGCATCATCACTCCAAATTCCACAAATATTGGAGAAGATTTGTGAAAAATATTAATGTTTAGCTATTTTATACCATGGAATTTGGCAGTCTTTTCAATGTCATTTTCAGTTTTCTCACATTTATATTCTCTCAAAAATGTTTTTTATGAGACACAGTAAACTGATGAGCTTATCACAGATTTTTATTATTGTTAAGCATCATCACTCCAAATTCCACAAATGTTGGAGAAGATTTGTGAAAATTATTAACGTTTAACTATTTTAAGCCATGGAATTTGGCAGTCTTTTCAATGTCATTTTCAGTTTTCTCACATTTATATGCTCTGAAAAATGTTTTTCATGAAACACAGTCAACTTTTCAGTGTCATTTTCAGTTTTCTCAAAATTATTGTCCAAAAAAAATCTCTCTTGCGACACAGTCAACTGATGAGCTTATCACAGATTTTTATTATTGTTTAGCATCATCACTCCAAATTCCACAAATATTGGAGAAGATTTGTGAAAAATATTAATGTTTAACTATTTTATACCATGGAATTTGGCAGTCTTTTCAATGTCATTTTCAGTTTTCTCACATTTATATTCTCTCAAAAATGTTTTTTATGAGACACAGTAAACTGATGAGCTTATCACAGATTTTTATTATTGTTAAGCATCATCACTCCAAATTCCACAAATGTTGGAGAAGATTTGTGAAAATTATTAACGTTTAACTATTTTAAGCCATGGAATTTGGCAGTCTTTTCAATGTCATTTTCAGTTTTCTCACATTTATATGCTCTGAAAAATGTTTTTCATGAAACACAGTCAACTGATGAGCTTATCACAGATTTTTATTGTTGTTATGCATCATCTGTCCAAATTTCACAAATATTGGACAAGATTTGTGAAAATTATTAACATTTAACTATTTTAAGCCATGGAATTTGGCAGTCTTTTCAATGTCATTTTCAGTTTTCTCACATTTATATGCTCTGAAAATTCTTTTTCATGAGACACATTCAACTGATGAGCTTATCTCAGATTTTTAGTATTGTTATGCATCATCTGTCCAAATTACACAAATATTGAACAAGATTTGTGAAAAATATTAATGTTTAACTTTTTTAAGGCACCGCATTTTGCAGTCTTTTCAATGTCATTTTCAGTTTACTCAATTTTATTGTCCAAAAAAAACTTTTTCATGCGACACAGTAAACTGATGAGCTTATCACAGATTTTTATTATTGTTTAGCATCATCACTCCAAATTCCACAAATATTGGAGAAGATTTGTGAAAAATATTAATGTTTAACTATTTTATACCATGGAATTTGGCAGTCTTTTCAATGTCATTTTCAGTTTTCTCACATTTATATGCTCTCAAAAATGTTTTTTATGAGACACAGTAAACTGATGAGCTTATCACAGATTTTTATTGTTGTTATGCATCATCTATCCAAATTTCACAAATATTAGACAAGATTTGTAAAAATTATTAACGTTTAACTATTTTAAGGCACCACATTTCGTAGTCTTTTCAGTGTCATTTTCAATTTTCTCAATTTTATTGTCCAAAAAAAATAATTTTTAATGAGACACAGTCAACTGATGAGCTTATCACAGATTTAAATTATTGTTATGCATCATCTATTCAAATTTTACAAATATTAGACAAGATTTGTGAAAATTATTAACGTTTAACTATTTTATGCCATGGAATTTGGCAGTCTTTTCAATGTCATTTTCAGTTTTCTCACATTTATATGCTCTGAAAAATGTTTTTCATGAAACACAGTCAACTGATGAGCTTATCACAGATTTGTATTGTTGTTATGCATCATCTGTCCAAATTTCACAAATATTGGACAAGATTTGTGAAAATTATTGACGTTTAACTATTTTATGTCATGGAATTTGGCAGTCTTTTCAATGTCATTTTCAGTTTTCTCACATTTATATGCTCTGAAAATTCCTTTTCATGAGACACATTCAACTGATGAGCTTATCTCAGATTTTTAGTGTTGTTATGCATCATCTGTCCAAATTACACAAATATTGAACAAGATTTGTGAAAATTATTAACGTTTAACTATTTTAAGGCACCGCATTTTGCAGTCTTTTCAATGTCATTTTCAGTTTTCTCAATTTTATTGTCCAAAAAAAACTTTTTCATGCGACACAGTCAACTGATGAGCTTATCACAGATTTTTATTGTTGTTATGCATCATCTATCCAAATTTCACAAATATTAGACACGATTTGTAAAAATTATTAACGTTTAACTATTTTAAGGCACCGCATTTTGTAGTCTTTTCAGTGTCATTTTCAATTTTCTCAATTTTTTTGTCCAAAAAAAATATTTTTAATGAGACACAGTAAAATGATGAGCTTATCACAGATTTGTATTATTGTTATGCATCATCTATCCAATTTTCACAAATATTAGACAAGATTTGTGAAAATTATTAACGTTTAACTATTTTATGCCATGGAATTTGGCAGTCTTTTCAATGTCATTTTCAGTTTTCTCACATTTATATGCTCTGAAAAATGTTTTTCATGAAACACAGTCAACTGATGAGCTTATCACAGATTTTTATTGTTGTTATGCATCATCTGTCCAAATATCACAAATATTGGACAAGATTTGTGAAAATTATTAACATTTAACTATTTTAAGGCACCGCATTTGGCAGTCTTTTCAATGTCATTTTCAGTTTTCTCAATTTTATTGTCCAAAAAAAACTTTTTCATGCGACACAGTAAACTGATGAGCTTATCACAGATTTTTATTATTGTTTAGCATCATCACTCCAAATTCCACAAATATTGGAGAAGATTTGTGAAAAATATTAATGTTTAGCTATTTTATACCATGGAATTTGGCAGTCTTTTCAATGTCATTTTCAGTTTTCTCACATTTATATTCTCTCAAAAATGTTTTTTATGAGACACAGTAAACTGATGAGCTTATCACAGATTTTTATTATTGTTAAGCATCATCACTCCAAATTCCACAAATGTTGGAGAAGATTTGTGAAAATTATTAACGTTTAACTATTTTAAGCCATGGAATTTGGCAGTCTTTTCAATGTCATTTTCAGTTTTCTCACATTTATATGCTCTGAAAAATGTTTTTCATGAAACACAGTCAACTTTTCAGTGTCATTTTCAGTTTTCTCAAAATTATTGTCCAAAAAAAATCTCTCTTGCGACACAGTCAACTGATGAGCTTATCACAGATTTTTATTATTGTTTAGCATCATCACTCCAAATTCCACAAATATTGGAGAAGATTTGTGAAAAATATTAATGTTTAACTATTTTATACCATGGAATTTGGCAGTCTTTTCAATGTCATTTTCAGTTTTCTCACATTTATATTCTCTCAAAAATGTTTTTTATGAGACACAGTAAACTGATGAGCTTATCACAGATTTTTATTATTGTTAAGCATCATCACTCCAAATTCCACAAATGTTGGAGAAGATTTGTGAAAATTATTAACGTTTAACTATTTTAAGCCATGGAATTTGGCAGTCTTTTCAATGTCATTTTCAGTTTTCTCACATTTATATGCTCTGAAAAATGTTTTTCATGAAACACAGTCAACTGATGAGCTTATCACAGATTTTTATTGTTGTTATGCATCATCTGTCCAAATTTCACAAATATTGGACAAGATTTGTGAAAATTATTAACATTTAACTATTTTAAGCCATGGAATTTGGCAGTCTTTTCAATGTCATTTTCAGTTTTCTCACATTTATATGCTCTGAAAATTCTTTTTCATGAGACACATTCAACTGATGAGCTTATCTCAGATTTTTAGTATTGTTATGCATCATCTGTCCAAATTACACAAATATTGAACAAGATTTGTGAAAAATATTAATGTTTAACTTTTTTAAGGCACCGCATTTTGCAGTCTTTTCAATGTCATTTTCAGTTTACTCAATTTTATTGTCCAAAAAAAACTTTTTCATGCGACACAGTAAACTGATGAGCTTATCACAGATTTTTATTATTGTTTAGCATCATCACTCCAAATTCCACAAATATTGGAGAAGATTTGTGAAAAATATTAATGTTTAACTATTTTATACCATGGAATTTGGCAGTCTTTTCAATGTCATTTTCAGTTTTCTCACATTTATATGCTCTCAAAAATGTTTTTTATGAGACACAGTAAACTGATGAGCTTATCACAGATTTTTATTGTTGTTATGCATCATCTATCCAAATTTCACAAATATTAGACAAGATTTGTAAAAATTATTAACGTTTAACTATTTTAAGGCACCACATTTCGTAGTCTTTTCAGTGTCATTTTCAATTTTCTCAATTTTATTGTCCAAAAAAAATAATTTTTAATGAGACACAGTCAACTGATGAGCTTATCACAGATTTAAATTATTGTTATGCATCATCTATTCAAATTTTACAAATATTAGACAAGATTTGTGAAAATTATTAACGTTTAACTATTTTATGCCATGGAATTTGGCAGTCTTTTCAATGTCATTTTCAGTTTTCTCACATTTATATGCTCTGAAAAATGTTTTTCATGAAACACAGTCAACTGATGAGCTTATCACAGATTTGTATTGTTGTTATGCATCATCTGTCCAAATTTCACAAATATTGGACAAGATTTGTGAAAATTATTGACGTTTAACTATTTTATGTCATGGAATTTGGCAGTCTTTTCAATGTCATTTTCAGTTTTCTCACATTTATATGCTCTGAAAATTCCTTTTCATGAGACACATTCAACTGATGAGCTTATCTCAGATTTTTAGTGTTGTTATGCATCATCTGTCCAAATTACACAAATATTGAACAAGATTTGTGAAAATTATTAACGTTTAACTATTTTAAGGCACCGCATTTTGCAGTCTTTTCAATGTCATTTTCAGTTTTCTCAATTTTATTGTCCAAAAAAAACTTTTTCATGCGACACAGTCAACTGATGAGCTTATCACAGATTTTTATTGTTGTTATGCATCATCTATCCAAATTTCACAAATATTAGACACGATTTGTAAAAATTATTAACGTTTAACTATTTTAAGGCACCGCATTTTGTAGTCTTTTCAGTGTCATTTTCAATTTTCTCAATTTTTTTGTCCAAAAAAAATATTTTTAATGAGACACAGTAAAATGATGAGCTTATCACAGATTTGTATTATTGTTATGCATCATCTATCCAATTTTCACAAATATTAGACAAGATTTGTGAAAATTATTAACGTTTAACTATTTTATGCCATGGAATTTGGCAGTCTTTTCAATGTCATTTTCAGTTTTCTCACATTTATATGCTCTGAAAAATGTTTTTCATGAAACACAGTCAACTGATGAGCTTATCACAGATTTTTATTGTTGTTATGCATCATCTGTCCAAATATCACAAATATTGGACAAGATTTGTGAAAATTATTAACATTTAACTATTTTAAGGCACCGCATTTGGCAGTCTTTTCAATGTCATTTTCAGTTTTCTCAATTTTATTGTCCAAAAAAAACTTTTTCATGCGACACAGTAAACTGATGAGCTTATCACAGATTTTTATTATTGTTTAGCATCATCACTCCAAATTCCACAAATATTGGAGAAGATTTGTGAAAAATATTAATGTTTAGCTATTTTATACCATGGAATTTGGCAGTCTTTTCAATGTCATTTTCAGTTTTCTCACATTTATATTCTCTCAAAAATGTTTTTTATGAGACACAGTAAACTGATGAGCTTATCACAGATTTTTATTATTGTTAAGCATCATCACTCCAAATTCCACAAATGTTGGAGAAGATTTGTGAAAATTATTAACGTTTAACTATTTTAAGCCATGGAATTTGGCAGTCTTTTCAATGTCATTTTCAGTTTTCTCACATTTATATGCTCTGAAAAATGTTTTTCATGAAACACAGTCAACTTTTCAGTGTCATTTTCAGTTTTCTCAAAATTATTGTCCAAAAAAAATCTCTCTTGCGACACAGTCAACTGATGAGCTTATCACAGATTTTTATTATTGTTTAGCATCATCACTCCAAATTCCACAAATATTGGAGAAGATTTGTGAAAAATATTAATGTTTAACTATTTTATACCATGGAATTTGGCAGTCTTTTCAATGTCATTTTCAGTTTTCTCACATTTATATGCTCTGAAAAATGTTTTTCATGAAACACAGTCAACTGATGAGCTTATCACAGATTTTTATTGTTGTTATGCATCATCTGTCCAAATTTCACAAATATTGGACAAGATTTGTGAAAATTATTAACATTTAACTATTTTAAGCCATGGAATTTGGCAGTCTTTTCAATGTCATTTTCAGTTTTCTCACATTTATATGCTCTGAAAATTCTTTTTCATGAGACACATTCAACTGATGAGCTTATCTCAGATTTTTAGTATTGTTATGCATCATCTGTCCAAATTACACAAATATTGAACAAGATTTGTGAAAAATATTAATGTTTAACTTTTTTAAGGCACCCGTTTTGCAGTCTTTTCAATGTCATTTTCAGTTTACTCAATTTTATTGTCCAAAAAAAACTTTTTCATGCGACACAGTAAACTGATGAGCTTATCACAGATTTTTATTATTGTTTAGCATCATCACTCCAAATTCCACAAATATTGGAGAAGATTTGTGAAAAATATTAATGTTTAACTATTTTATACCATGGAATTTGGCAGTCTTTTCAATGTCATTTTCAGTTTTCTCACATTTATATGCTCTCAAAAATGTTTTTTATGAGACACAGTAAACTGATGAGCTTATCACAGATTTTTATTGTTGTTATGCATCATCTATCCAAATTTCACAAATATTAGACAAGATTTGTAAAAATTATTAACGTTTAACTATTTTAAGGCACCACATTTCGTAGTCTTTTCAGTGTCATTTTCAATTTTCTCAATTTTATTGTCCAAAAAAAAAAATTTTTAATGAGACACAGTCAACTGATGAGCTTATCACAGATTTCTATTATTGTTATGCATCATCTGTCCAAATTTCACAAATGTTGGACAAGATTTGTGAAAATTATTAACATTTAACTATTTTAAGGCACCGCATTTGGCAGTCTTTTCAATGTCATTTTCAGTATTTCTCAAATTTATATGTTCTGAAAATATCCTTTTTATCAGACATAGTCAACTGTTTAGGTTAAGTTTATCAAAATTATTGTTCAACTATTTAAGTGTGGGAAATTTGTCAATTTTTAGAATTTAATTTTTACTTTTATCAAACATATTGTTGTTTTTCCAGGTGACCTTTTCCATACAGCGTGATGGCTTTTTTGGTGAACTGATTCTTCCTGTCTGGTCAGGGCTAATTCTAATAGAAAAAACTGACAGCAAAAGACAACAGTAAGAGCAATGCTATGTCTCATCCATGTGTACAATAGATGGCATATGGCAAGCTTTAGAACATTGTCAAATGGTGTGCTAAACCCTATTCCAGAAACCGATTGTAAGGAGGAATCTGCATCTGGTATTGGTAGTAAGGAGATGTCTTAAATGGGTATATATTCTTTTCCAGAGGACAGTTATGGGTAATTTGTCACCTCTTACACAAACAAACTCAAATCATAATATTTGATGTTTAATGTGAGTCTAATTAGATGTGAAATTGAAAAAAAAATATTGTAGATAATTCTCACTCTTCGCATACAAAATGTCAAACAACTACAATTCTATCACATACTGTCAATTGTTAAGCTTATCACAGATTTTTGTTATTGTTAAGCATCATCTCTCCAAATTTCACAAATATTGAACAAGTTTTGTGAAAATTATTAACGTTTAACTATTTTATGCCAGTTTTTTCAACATTATTGTCCAAAAAAAATCTTTTTCATAAGACACAGTCAACTGATGAGCTTATCACAGATTTTTATTGTTGTTATGCATCATCTATCCAAATTTCACAAATATAAGACAAGATTTGTGAAAATTATTGACGTTTAACTATTTTAAGCCATGGAATTTGGCAGTCTTTTCAATGTCATTTTCAGTTTTCTCACATTTATATGCTCTGAAAAATGTTTTTCATGAAACACAGTCAACTGATGAGCTTATCACAGATTTTTATTGTTGTTATGCATCATCTGTCCAAATTTCACAAATATTGGACAAGATTTGTGAAAATTATTAACATTTAACTATTTTAAGGCACCGCATTCGGCAGTCTTTTCAATGTCATTTTCAGTTTTCTCAATTTTATTGTCCAAACTTTCCTTTTTCATGCAACACAGTAAACTGATGAGCTTATCACAGATTTTTATTATTGTTTAGCATCATCACTCCAAATTCCACAAATATTGGAGAAGATTTGTGAAAAATATTAATGTTTAACTATTTGATACCATGGAATTTGGCAGTCTTTTCAATGTCATTTTCAGTTTTCTCACATTTATATGTTCTCAAAAATGTTTTTTATGAGACACAGTAAACTGATGAGCTTATCACAGATTTTAATTATTGTTATGCATCATTTATTCAAATTTCACAAATATTAGACAAGATTTGTGAAAATTATTAACGTTTAACTATTTTAAGCCATGGAATTTTGCAGTCTTTTCAATGTCATTTTCATTTTTCTCACATTTATATGCTCTGAAAAATGTTTTTCATGAGATATAGTCAACTGATGAGCTTATCACAGATTTTTATTATTGTTATGCATCATCTGTCCAAATTTCACAAATATTGGACAAGATTTGTGAAAATTATTGTACCACCAGCGTTAGCGCTGGCGGTACATATGGTTTCGGTCTCGTCCGGATTGTTCCGCCGGCTCCGCCGGCACCGCCGGACGGCTACCGTTACCGCTTCTCCTCCTAGACGGTAAGGGCCCCCATACCCATCTCTTGGATTTAGGTCACCTATAATCTCAGCTCGTTCCACGTAAAATTTGGGCTTTGCCGGTATTGGGGTCTGGGTGTGGCACTCATTGCAATGCACCCTTGTCCAAAAATGGCAAAATTAAATGCTAATTATCTACCCTACCGAAGGGGTTATGGGAAAAATTTCTACAGACGGCTTTCCAAAAGTCATATGTGTAGATTTCAAATATGCCCTTGGATTTGACCTTTGACCTTTACTTCAAGGTCAAACGGGCCAAAATTTTCAAAAAAATAATATTTTTTATGAAAAAAAAATTTTTTGCCCTGTTATTCAGACACCACACAGACTTAACCAATAATATTATTGGAAAGTGTTACCCTTCAGGTCATCTTTCATCTCCGTGAATTTGGGGTCAATCGGTGCATTTTCACTGGAGTAACTTCCATAAGATGCCGAAACTGAAAACTGTCTCTAATTCGGGAACCGTTAATGCTAGAGACCCATTCTTTTTTGCATTTTGTAGAGCATGTAAAGCCCAACACTGAACGTGGTCTCCGTTTTTTTGTTTTCCAAACGGTATTCAAGTTACGCTATCAAAAAGTACATATTGGTGGTGAAAGCAAAATGTGCAGTACGGTATAGTCAGGTGGCTCAGTCCAAATTTTTTCCAGAATTGTGCAATAGATGATAAAATCATGAAACTTTCCCCGATGAATAACCATTGGGTGTTCATCTATTTTGGATCAGGGGGTTGACAAACACCCAATGGTCATTCATCGTGGAAAATTTCATGCTGTTATCATCTTTTGCACAATTCTGGATAAAATTTGGACTGAGCCGCCTGACTACTTTTCACCATGAACTAAACTTTGCATATTTTGCTGCCCTTTTATCTCCAAAACTGGCAGAGATAGGTCCATAGTTACTATTGAACTTTAATAGGAAGTCATATACTGGCAATCCAAATGTGACCTTGAAATTGACATTTGACCTACTTTTCACCATGAACTGAACTTTGCAAATTTTGCTGCCCTTTTATCTCCAAAACTGGCAGAGATAGGTCCATAGTTACTATTGAACTTTAATAGGAAGTCATATACTGGCAATCCAAATGTGACCTTGAAATTGACCTTTGACCTACTTTTCACCATGAACTGAACTTTGCAAATTTTGCTTCCCTTTTATCTCCAAAACTGGCAGAGATAGGTCCATAGTTTCTATTGAACTTGAATAGGAAGTCATACACTGGCAATCTAAATGTGACCTTGAAATTGACCTTTGACCTACTTTTCACCATGAACTGAACTTTCCAAATTTTGCTTCCCTTTTATCTCCAAAACTGGCAGAGATAGGTCCATAGTTACTATTGAACTTGAATAAAAAGTCATACACTGGCAATCTAAATGTGACCTTGAAATTGACCTTTGACCTTCTTTTCACCATGAACTGAATTTTGCAAATTTTGCTTCCCTTTCATATCTAAAACTGGCAGAGATAGGTCCATAGTTACTATTGAAGTTGAATAGGAAGTCATATACTGGCAATCTAAATGTGACCTTGAAATTGACCTTTCACCTACTTTTCACCATGAACTGAACTTTGCAAATTTTGCTTCCCTTTTATCTCCAAAACTGGCAGAGATAGGTCCATAGTTACTATTGAAGTTGAATAGGAAGCCATACACTGGCAATCTTGATGTGACCTTAAAATTGACCTTTGACCTACTTTTCACCATGAACTGAACTTTGCAAATTTTGCTTCCCTTTCATATCCAAAACTGGCAGAGATAGGTCCATGGTTACTATTGAACTAGAATAGGAAGTCATACACTGGCAATCTAAATGTGACCTTGAAATTGACCTTTGACCTACTTTTCACCATGAACTGAACTTTGAAAATTTTGCTTCCTTTTTATCTCCAAAACTGGCAGAGATAGGTCCAAAGTTACTTTTGAAGTTGAATAGGAAGTCATATACTGGCAATCTTACTGTGAAATTGACCTTTCACCTACCTTTTGATGAACTTTTGATATATTTTTTTGCATATTTTGAAAATTCTTGTTGATTGCATTTTTACAGCTTGTCAAGCAAAAGACTGGTGGCTGTGTCCCTTATTTTGTGTATGTGCGGGTCTATACGAATGCGCTTGCTCCAGCTGGTGGTACAATATTCGGAGGCGGTATCGCCTCTCTGATCCTCTAGTTAACATTTAACTATTTTAAGGCACCGCATTTGGCAGTCTTTTCAATGTCATTTTCAGTATTTCTCAAATTTATATGTACTGAAAATATCCTTTTTATCAGACATAGTCAACTGTTTAGGTTAAGTTTATCAAAATTATTGTTCAACTATTTTAGTGTGGGAAATTTGTCAATTTTTAGAATTTAATTTTCACTTTTATCAAACATATTGTTGTTTTTCCAGGTGACCTTTTCCATACAGCGTGATGGCTTTTTTGGTGAACTGATTCTTCCTGTCTTGTCAGGGCTAATTCTAATAGAAAAAACTGACAGCAAAAGACAACAGCAAGAGCAATGCTATGTCTCATCCATGTGTACAATAGATGGCATATGGCAAGCTTTAGGACATTGTCAAATGGTGTGCTAAACCCTATTCCAGAAACCGATTGTAAGGAGGAATCTGCATCTGGTATTGGTAGTAAGGAGATGTCTTAAATGGGTATATATTCTTTTCCAGAGGACAGTTATGGGTAATTTGTCACCTCTTACACAAACAAACTCAAATCATAATATTTGATGTTTAATGTGAGTCTAATTAGATGTGAAATTGAAAAAAAAAATATTGTAGATAATTCTCACTCTTCGCATACAAAATGTCAAACAACT
This sequence comes from Lingula anatina, assembly GCF_051362555.1. Lineage (NCBI taxonomy): Eukaryota > Metazoa > Brachiopoda > Lingulata > Lingulida > Lingulidae > Lingula > Lingula anatina. The sequence goes on along the minus strand of NC_141769.1, from coordinate 21,479,577 downwards.
ACAATTCTATCACATACTGTCAACTGTTAAGCTTATCACAGATTTTTGTTATGGTTAAGCATCATCTCTCCAAATTTCACAAATATTGAACAAGTTTTGTGAAAATTATTAACGTTTAACTATTTTATGCCAGTTTTCTCAACATTATTGTCCAAAAAAAATCTTTTTCATAAGACACAGTCAACTGATGAGCTTATCACAGATTTCTATTGTTTTTATGCAACATCTCTCCAAATTTCACAAATATTAGACAAGATTTGCGAAAATGATTAACGTTTAACTATTTTAAGCCATGGAATTTTGTAGTCTTTTCAATGTAATTTTCAGTTTTTTCACATTTTTATGCTCTGAAAATTCTTTTTCTTGAGACAGATTCAACTGATGAGCTTATCACAGATTTTAATTGGTGTTATGCATCATCTATCCTAATTTCACAAATATTGAACAAGATTTGTGAAAATGATTAATGTTTAACTATTTTAAGGCACCCAGTTGGCAGTCTTTTCAATGTCATTTTCAGTTTCTCACATTTATATGCTCTAAAAATACTTTTTCATGAGACACAGTCAACTGATGAGCTTATCACAGATTTCTATTGTTGTTATGCAACATATATCCAAATTTTACAAATATTGAACAAAATTTATGAAAATTATTAACGTTTAACTATTTTAAACCATGGAATTTGGCAGTCTTTTCAATGTCATTTTCAGTTTTCTCAATGTTATTGTCCATAAAAAACTTTTTCATGCGACACAGTAAACTGATGAGCTTATCACAGATTTTTATAATTGTTTAGCATCATCACTCCAAATTCCACAAATATTGGAGAAGATTTGTGAAAAATATTAATGTTTAACTATTTTATACCATGGAATTTGGCAGTCTTTTCAATGTCATTTTCAGTTTTCTCACATTTATATGCTCCCAAAAATGTTTTTTATGAGACACATTAAACTGATGAGCTTATCACAGATTTTAATTATTGTTATGCATCATTTATTCAAATTTCACAAATATTAGACAAGATTTGTGAAAATTATTAATGTTTAACTATTTTATGCCATGGAATTTGGCAGTCTTTTCAATGTCATTTTCAATTTTCTCACATTTATATGCTCTGAAAATAGTTTTTCATGAGATATAGTCAACTGATGAGCTTATCACAGATTTTTATTATTGTTATGCATCATCTGTCCAAATTTCACAAATATTGGACAAGATTTGTGAAAATTATTAACATTTAACTATTTTAAGGCACCGCATTTGGCAGTCTTTTCAATGTCATTTTCAGTATTTCTCAAATTTATATGTTCTGAAAATATCCTTTTTATCAGACATAGTCAACTGTTTAGGTTAAGTTTATCAAAATTATTGTTCAACTATTTAAGTGTGGGAAATTTGTCTATTTTTAGAATTTAATTTTTACTTTTATCAAACATATTGTTGTTTTTCCAGGTGACCTTTTCCATACAGCGTGATGGCTTTTTTGGTGAACTGATTCTTCCTGTCTTGTCAGGGCTAATTCTAATAGAAAAACTGACAGCAAAAGACAACAGCAAGAGCAATGCTATGTCTCATCCATGTGTACAATAGATGGCATATGGCAAGCTTTAGGACATTGTCAAATGGTGTGCTAAACCCTATTCCAGAAACCAATTGTAAGGAGGAATCTGCATCTGGTATTGGTAGTAAGGAGATGTCTTAAATGGGTATATATTCTTTTCCAGAGGACAGTTATGGGTAATTTGTCACCTCTTACACAAACAAACTCAAATCATAATATTTGATGTTTAATGTGAGTCTAATTAGATGTGAAATTGAAAAAAAAATATTGTAGATAATTCTCACTCTTCGCATACAAAATGTCAAACAACTACAATTCTATCACATACTGTCAATTGTTAAGCTTATCACAGATTTTTGTTATTGTTAAGCATCATCTCTCCAAATTTCACAAATATTGAACAAGTTTTGTGAAAATTATTAACGTTTAATAATATAATAATATAATATATTTATTTTAAGTCTAAACTCCATATGAATATGTTCGTTAGACTTTACAAATATGTACATACATATAACAAGTATACAACTGGTCAAAACACGCTGTGTACAATCTCGCCTCCCTGGGGAGGTTTAACTATTTTATGCCAGTTTTTTCAACATTATTGTCCAAAAAAAATCTTTTTCATAAGACACAGTCAACTGATGAGCTTATCACAGATTTTTATTGTTGTTATGCATCATCTATCCAAATTTCACAAATATTGAACAAAATTTATGAAAATTATTAACGTTTAACTATTTTAAGCCATGGAATTTGGCAGTCTTTTCAATGTCATTTTCAGTTTTCTCACATTTATATGCTCTAAAAATACTTTTTCATGAGACACAGTAAACTGATGAGCTTATCACATATTTTTATAATTGTTATGCAACATCTATCCAAATTTCACAAATATTAGACAAGATTTGTGAAAATTATTAACGTTTAACTATTTTAAACCATGGAATTTGGCAGTCTTTTCAATGTCATTTTCAGTTTCTCAATTTATATGCTCTTAAAATTCTTTTTGATAAGACACAGTCAACTGTTGAGCTTATCACAGATTTTTATTATTGTTATGCATCATCTGTCCAAATTTCACAAATATTAGACAAGATTTGTGAAAATTATTAATGTTTAACTATTTTAAGGCACCGCATTTGGCAGTTTTTTCAATGTCATTTTCAGTTTTCTCAATTTTATATATTCCGAAAATATCCTTTTTATTAGACACAGTCAACTGTTAAGGTTAACTTTATCAAAATTATAAATATTTAACTATTTTACTGTGGGAAATTTGTCGATTTTTAGAATTTAATTTTCACATTTTTCAAACATATTGTTCTTTTTCCAGGTGACATTCTCCATACAGCATGGTGGCTTTTTTGGTGAACTGATTCTTCCTGTCTGGTCATGGCTAATTCCTAAAGAAAGAACAGGCAGCAAAAGACAACAGCAAGAGCAGTACTATGTCTCATCCATGTGTACAATAGATGGTATATGGCAAGCTTTAGGACATTGTCAAATGGTGTGCTTAACCCGATTCCATAAACCGATTGTAAGGAGGAATCTGCATCTGGTATTGGTAGTAAGGAGATGTCTTAAATGGGTATATATTCTTTTCCAGAGGACAATTATGGGTAATTTGTCACCTCTTACACAAACAAACTTAAATCATAATATTCATTGTTTAATGTGAGGCTAATTAGATGTTGTGAAATTGAAAAAAAAATTGTTTTAGATAATTCTCACTCTTCTCATACAAAATGTCAAACAACTACAATTCTATTACACACTGTCAACTGTTGAGCTTATCACAGATTTCTATTGTTGTTATGCATCATCTATCCAAATTTCACAAATATTAGACAAGAATTGTGAAAATTATTAACGTTTAACTATTTTAAACCATGGAATTTGGCAGTCTTTTCAATGTCATTTTCAGTTTTCTCAATTTATATGCTCTTAAAATTCTTTTTGATAAGTCACAGTCAACTGTTGAGCTTATCACAGATTTTTATTATTGTTATGCATCATCTGTCCAAATTTCACAAATATTAGACAAGATTTGTGAAAATTATTAATGTTTAACTATTTTAAGGCACCGCATTTGGCAGGTTTTTCAATGTCATTTTCAGTTTTCTCAATTTTATATATTCCGAAAATATCCTTTTTATTAGACACAGTCAACTGTTAAGGTTAACTTTATCAAAATTATAAATATTTAACTATTTTACTGTGGGAAATTTGTCGATTTTTAGAATTTAATTTTCACATTTTTCAAACATATTGTTCTTTTTCCAGGTGACATTCTCCATACAGCATGGTGGCTTTTTTGGTGAACTGATTCTTCCTGTCTGGTCATGGCTAATTCCTAAAGAAAGAACAGGCAGCAAAAGACAACAGCAAGAGCAGTACTATGTCTCATCCATGTGTACAATAGATGGTATATGGCAAGCTTTAGGACATTGTCAAATGGTGTGCTTAACCCGATTCCATAAACCGATTGTAAGGAGGAATCTGCATCTGGTATTGGTAGTAAGGAGATGTCTTAAATGGGTATATATTCTTTTCCAGAGGACAATTATGGGTAATTTGTCACCTCTTACACAAACAAACTTAAATCATAATATTCGATGTTTAATGTGAGGCTAATTAGATGTTGTGAAATTGAAAAAAAAATTGTTTTAGATAATTCTCACTCTTCTCATACAAAATGTCAAACAACTACAATTCTATTACACACTGTCAACTGTTGAGCTTATCACAGATTTCTATTGTTGTTATGCATCATCTATCCAAATTTCACAAATATTAGACAAGAATTGTGAAAATTATTAACGTTTAACTATTTTAAACCATGGAATTTGGCAGTCTTTTCAATGTCATTTTCAGTTTTCTCAATTTATATGCTCTTAAAATTCTTTTTGATAAGTCACAGTCAACTGTTGAGCTTATCACAGATTTTTATTATTGTTATGCATCATCTGTCCAAATTTCACAAATATTAGACAAGATTTGTGAAAATTATTAATGTTTAACTATTTTAAGGCACCGCATTTGGCAGGTTTTTCAATGTCATTTTCAGTTTTCTCAATTTTATATATTCCGAAAATATCCTTTTTATTAGACACAGTCAACTGTTAAGGTTAACTTTATCAAAATTATAAATATTTAACTATTTTACTGTGGGAAATTTGTCGATTTTTAGAATTTAATTTTCACATTTTTCAAACATATTGTTCTTTTTCCAGGTGACCTTTTCCATACAGCATGGTGGCTTTTTTGGTGAACTGATTCTTCCTGTCTGGTCATGGCTAATTCCTAAAGAAAGAACAGGCAGCAAAAGACAACAGCAAGAGCAGTACTATGTCTCATCCATGTGTACAATAGATGGTATATGGCAAGCTTTAGGACATTGTCAAATGGTGTGCTAAACCCTATTCCAGAAACCGCTTGTAAGGTGGAATCTGCATCTGGTATTGGTAGTAAGGAGATGTCTTAAATGGGTATATATTCTTTTCCAGAGGACAGTTATGGGTAATTTGTCACCTCTTACACAAACAAACTCAAATCATAATATTTGATGTTTAATGTGAGTCTAATTAGATGTGAAATTGAAAAAAAAATATTGTAGATAATTCTCACTCTTCTCATACAAAATGTCAAACAACTACAATTCTATTACACACTGTCAACTGATAAGCTTATCACAGATTTTTGTTATTGTTCTGCATTATCTATCCAAATTTTCTTATTTATTGGACAAGATTTGTGAAAATTATTAATGTTTAACTATTTTATACCATGGAATTTGGCAGTCTTTTCATTGTTATTTTCAGTTTTCTCAAATTTATTGTCCAAAAAAAAAATCTTTTTCATGAGATACAGTCAACTGATGAGCTTATCACAGATTGTTATTGTTGATATGCATCATCTATCCAAATTTCACAAATATTAGACAAGATTTGTGAAAATTATTAACGTTTAACTATTTTATGGCATGTAATTTGGCAGTCTTTTCAATGTCATTTTCAGTTTCTCACATTTATATGCTCTAAAAATACTTTTTCATGAGACACAGTCAACTGATGAGCGTATCACATATTTTTATAATTGTTATGCAACATCTATCCAAATTTTACAAATATTGAACAAAATTTATGAAAATTATTAATGTTTAACTATTTTAAACCATGGAATTTGGCAGTCTTTTCAATGTCATTTTCAGTTTTCTCTTAAAATTCTTTTTCATGAGTCACAGTCAACTGTTGAGCTTATCACAGATTTTTATTATTGTTATGCATCATCTGTCCAAATTTCACAAATATTTGACAAGATTTGTGAAAATCATTAATGTTTAACAGCCATTCCACGAAAAAGGGTACAATTCTGAATAATACCTGTCGCAGCTTATTTTCAGTAGTAAAAGCATCTGCAATTTGGCTTTTTTTAGCCTTTTTTAGCAGGACCCGATGCGTTCTACTTAAAAAACAACAATTGATATAGTACCACTTGCTTTAACGGGAACCCCGGGGGTCTATATGCCGCAAAAAGCACGATTTCGACGTGTCGCTTCGGTATTATAGCTGATTTGCCACAAGAAAAAGTTTATATTTTCCCGTATTTTAGTGTTTTTAGTCCTCAACTAATTTGAATTCATGTTTCTTTTTATCATACATGGTGTTCTCTGTCGAATTTGTTGGTTAGTTACGTCACTGTCATATTTTAATTAATGTCGCTCAGTAACCCCTAACCTCCGTAACGCTTTTTTAACTCAGTGTAAGAATAAAAGAAAATGCTCTTAAATGGCCTTCCTGTGCATTTTTCAAACTCTTAATACATGAAGTTTAATAAAACAGTGCTATTTGTTAATTTTGAATGATGCGTTCCATCATAGAGAATGTTAACTCACAAAAGTCGGGGTGTCGCATTTAAGAGCCTAACCTCAGTAACGGACCAAATTTGAAGAAAATGTTGTTTTAGAAAGTTAAAAACATAATTTTTGTTAAGCAAGGACCAACTTCTTCCTAAAAAATTCATTCAGTTGTTATGCAAAGTTATCCCGAGGATAAAAACTGAAAAAGAGTGCGTGTCACCTTGCATCCGTTATGCTAACCTCCGTTACCGAAATAAGTTAATTGTTATAAAAATGACTGTTAATACTTTAAAACGTTATTTCTGTGGTTTTGTGAGTTAGTTCTGATCATAGAAGTAGTTCTACTTCTATGTTCTGATGTAGTATGCATTCATACGGCTTGCTGTTAAAGACATTACCCCGTATTAATATAGATATAAAATATACATATATAGCTGATAATTCTATCAAGATAAGCTAACCATTTAAGTTTTTACTCGAGTTTGCTATAAAATCGAGGGTAAACCGTGATTTGTTTTTTCAAATTGATTTCCATTTGTCACTTGACGATGCCTTTTTGAACTTATCATTCTGATTTTAAGCGAAATGAGGAGTTTTCAGGACTGTCTTGGCAAGAAAAATGGTACTAGCTGACATCAGTACTAGCGTACATGTAGCAGACATTATTTTCGCGGGAGACATATGGCGAAATATATTAAGCATTGAAGCAACGCTTGTATTTATCAGGTAGAACTGCGGGGTTATTAGGCCCTATTTTACTGTTTCAGTAGCACATAATAGTTTTTAACATCTTCTAGATGCTTCCAGTAACTTTAAATGGACAATTATCCGCAAACACGTGTCCATTGTCGGCCTACTTGATTGTATACATCAACTTTCTCGGGTATTGTGTTGTTTTTTACTGCCTATAGCTGCGATCATGTACATGTAGGTTTAATGTTTTATTATTATGTAACGTTTGTCGTATCTGTAATACTACAAATTCCGAATTCAGCCTCTAAAGTCTACTTTAAGCTAAGAAATATCAAAACAAATATGATCGCTATTAATGACCTAACCTCCGTTACGAAATTACTCATTTTTCATTTGAACATTGGATATGTGTGTGCTCATTGATCAATGCTCATATCATAATAGATTGATTGTACTTTGTTCATAAACAAATAGAATGATAAAAAAGAAAGTCTGTCCCCAATGATTAATAAAATATTTAAATTGGAATATCTCAGGCTTTGTATTTAAAGAAAACGGGCCACTTATTATCAATGTGTTTGCACTGCATTTTCTATAATTGAAGAGAAATCTTAAATGGGCAATAATATTTTGAATACATACAAAATCTTAATAATTGAATCAAATATGGAGCCTGTGACCTTTGGCATGATTGAAATATAACCTAATTTAGATGTTACCTAACCTCCGTAACGAAAAAAATACTGTACCATGTTTACACGTGCATATTTCTTTAAATACAGTAATGGTGTGGGTTAAAATTCTTCTACTACTCTCTGAATACCTCTTCATCAAAATAATATAAAAAGTTTTCCAGTTTTGCAAAGTTCATATCACTGCATTTCTTGTTTTGGAATTGTACCCCTTTTCGTGGAATGGCCGTTAACTATTTTAAGGCACCGCATTTGGCAGTTTTTTCAATGTCATTTTCATTTTTCTCAATTTTATATATTCCAAAAATATCCTTTTTATTAGACAGTCAACTGTTAAGGTTAACTTTATCAAAATTATAAATGTTTAACTATTTTACTGTTGGAAATTTGTCAATTTTTAGAATTTAATTTTCACATTTTTCAAACATATTGTTCTTTTTCTAGGTGACCTTTTCCATACAGCATGGTGGCTTTTTTGGTGAACTGATTCTTCCTGTCTGGTCATGGCTAATTCCTATAGAAAGAACAGGCAGCAAAAGACAACAGCAAGAGCAATGCTATGTCTCATCCATGTGTACAATAGATGGTATATGGCAAGCTTTAGGACATTGTCAAATGGTGTGCTTAACCCGATTCCAGAAACCGATTGTAAGGAGGAATCTGCATCTGGTATTGGTAGTAAGGAAATGTCTTAAATGGGTATATATTCTTTTCCAGAGGACAATTATGGGTAATTTGTCACCTCTTACACAAACAAACTTAAATCATAATATTTGATGTTTAATGTGAGGCTAATTAGATGTTGTGAAATTGAAAAAAAAAATGTTTTAGATAATTCTCACTCTTCCCATACAAAATGTCAAACAACTACAATTCTATTACACACTGTCAACTGTTAAGCTTATCACAGATTTTTGTTATTGTTATGCATTATCTATCCAAATTTGCTCATTTCTTGGACAAGATTTGTGAAAATTATTAACGTTTAACTATTTTATACCATGGAATTTGGCAGTCTTTTCATTGTTATTTTCAGTTTTCTCACATTTATATGCTCTGAAAATTATTTTTCATGAAACACATTTAATTGATGAGCTTATCACAGATTTTTATTGTTGTTATGAGTCATTTATCCAAATTTCACAAATATTAGACAAGATTTGTGAAAATTATTAACATTTAACTATTTTAAGGCACCGCATTTGGCAGTCTTTTCAATGTCATTTTCAGTATTTCTCAAATTTACATGTTCTGAAAATATCCTTTTTATTAGACATAGTCAACTGTTTAGGTTAAGTTTATCAAAATTATTGTTCAACCATTTTAGTGTGGGAAATTTGTCAATTTTTAGAATTTAATTTTCACTTTTATCAAACATATTGTTGTTTTTCCAGGTGACCTTTTCCATACAGCGTGATGGCTTTTTTGGTGAACTGATTCTTCCTGTCTGGTCAGGGCTAATTCTTATAGAAAAAACAGACAGCAAAAAACAACAGCAAGAGCAATGCTATGTCTCATCCATGTGTACAATAGATGGCATATGGCAAGCTTTAGGACATTGTCAAATGGTGTGCTAAACCCTATTCCAGAAACCGATTGTAAGGAGGAATCTGCATCTGGTATTGGTAGTAAGGAGATGTCTTAAATGGGTATATATTCTTTTCCAGAGGACAATTATGGGTAATTTGTCACCTCTTACACAAACAAACTTAAATCATAATATTTGATGTTTAATGTGAGGCTAATTAGATGTTGTGAAATTGAAAAAAAAAATGTTTTAGATAATTCTCACTCTTCCCATACAAAATGTCAAACAACTACAATTCTATTACACACTGTCAACTGTTAAGCTTATCACAGATTTTTGTTATTGTTATGCATTATCTATCCAAATTTGCTCATTTCTTGGACAAGATTTGTGAAAATTATTAACGTTTAACTATTTTATACCATGGAATTTGGCAGTCTTTTCATTGTTATTTTCAGTTTTCTCACATTTATATGCTCTGAAAATTATTTTTCATGAAACACATTTAATTGATGAGCTTATCACAGATTTGTATTGTTGTTATGAGTCATTTATCCAAATTTCACAAATATTGGACAAGATTTGTGAAAATTATTAACATTTAACTATTTTAAGGCACCGCATTTGGCAGGCTTTTCAATGTCATTTTCAGTTTTCTCAATTTTATATATTACGAAAATATCCTTTTTATTAGGCACAGTCAACTGTTAAGGTTAACTTTATCAAAATTATAAATATTTAACTATTTTACTGTGGGAAATTTGTCGATTTTTAGAATTTAATTTTCACATTTTTCAAACATATTGTTCTTTTTCCAGGTGACCTTTTCCATACAGCATGGTGGCTTTTTTGGTGAACTGATTCTTCCTGTCTGGTCATGGCTAATTCCTATAGAAAGAACAGGCAGCAAAAGACAACAGCAAGAGCAGTACTATGTCTCATCCATGTGTACAATAGATGGTATATGACAAGCTTTAGGACATTGTCAAATGGTGTGCTAAACCCTATTCCAGAAACCGATTGTAAGGAGGAATCTGCATCTGGTATTGGTAGTAAGGAGATGTCTTAAATGGGTATATATTCTTTTCCAGAGGACAATTATGGGTAATTTGTCACCTCTTACACAAACAAACTCAAATCATAATATTCGATGTTTAATGTGAGGCTAATTAGATGTTGTGAAATTGAAAAAAAAATTGTTTTAGATAATTCTCACTCTTCTCATACAAAATGTCAAACAACTACAATTCTATTACACACTGTCAACTGTTGAGCTTATCACAGATTTTTGTTATTGTTCTGCATTATCTATCCAAATTTTCTCATTTATTGGACAAGATTTGTGAAAATTATTAACGTTTAACTATTTTATACCATGGAATTTGGCAGTCTTCTCAATGTAATTTTCAGTTTTCTCAAATTTATTGTCCAAAAAAAAAATCTTTTTCATGAGATACAGTCAACTGATGAGCTTATCACAGATTGTTATTGTTGATATGCATCATCTATCCAAATTTCACAAATATTAGACAAGATTTGTGAAAATTATTAACGTTTAACTATTTTATGGCATGTAATTTGGCAGTCTTTTCAATGTCATTTTCAGTTTCTCACATTTATATGCTCTAAAAATACTTTTTCATGAGACACAGTCAACTGATGAGCGTATCACATATTTTTATAATTGTTATGCAACATCTATCCAAATTTTACAAATATTGAACAAAATTTATGAAAATTATTAATGTTTAACTATTTTAAACCATGGAATTTGGCAGTCTTTTCAATGTCATTTTCAGTTTTCTCTTAAAATTCTTTTTCATGAGTCACAGTCAACTGTTGAGCTTATCACAGATTTTTATTATTGTTATGCATCATCTGTCCAAATTTCACAAATATTTGACAAGATTTGTGAAAATCATTAATGTTTAACTATTTTAAGGCACCGCATTTGGCAGTTTTTTCAATGTTATTTTCATTTTTCTCAATTTTATATATTCCAAAAATATCCTTTTTATTAGACAGTCAACTGTTAAGGTTAACTTTATCAAAATTATAAATGTTTAACTATTTTACTGTTGGAAATTTGTCAATTTTTAGAATTTAATTTTCACATTTTTCAAACATATTGTTCTTTTTCTAGGTGACCTTTTCCATACAGCATGGTGGCTTTTTTGGTGAACTGATTCTTCCTGTCTGGTCATGGCTAATTCCTATAGAAAGAACAGGCAGCAAAAGACAACAGCAAGAGCAGTACTATGTCTCATCCATGTGTACAATAGATGGTATATGGCAAGTTTAGGACATTGTCAAATGGTGTGCTTAACCCGATTCCAGAAACCGATTGTAAGGAGGAATCTGCATCTGGTATTGGTAGTAAGGAGATGTCTTAAATGGGTATATATTCTTTTCCAGAGGACAATTATGGGTAATTTGTCACCTCTTACACAAACAAACTTAAATCATAATATTTGATGTTTAATGTGAGGCTAATTAGATGTTGTGAAATTGAAAAAAAAAAATGTTTTAGATAATTCTCACTCTTTCCATACAAAATGTCAAACAACTACAATTCTATTACACACTGTCAACTGTTAAGCTTATCACAGATTTTTGTTATTGTTCTGCATTATCTATCCAAATTTTCTCATTTATTGGACAAGATTTGTGAAAATTATTAACGTTTAACTATTTTATACCATGGAATTTGGCAGTCTTCTCAATGTAATTTTCAGTTTTCTCAAATTTATTGTCCAAAAAAAAAATCTTTTTCATGAGATACAGTCAACTGATGAGCTTATCACAGATTGTTATTGTTGATATGCATCATCTATCCAAATTTCACAAATATTAGACAAGATTTGTGAAAATTATTAACGTTTAACTATTTTATGGCATGTAATTTGGCAGTCTTTTCAATGTCATTTTCAGTTTCTCACATTTATATGCTCTAAAAATACTTTTTCATGAGACACAGTCAACTGATGAGCGTATCACATATTTTTATAATTGTTATGCAACATCTATCCAAATTTTACAAATATTGAACAAAATTTATGAAAATTATTAATGTTTAACTATTTTAAACCATGGAATTTGGCAGTCTTTTCAATGTCATTTTCAGTTTTCTCTTAAAATTCTTTTTCATGAGTCACAGTCAACTGTTGAGCTTATCACAGATTTTTATTATTGTTATGCATCATCTGTCCAAATTTCACAAATATTTGACAAGATTTGTGAAAATCATTAATGTTTAACTATTTTAAGGCACCGCATTTGGCAGTTTTTTCAATGTTATTTTCATTTTTCTCAATTTTATATATTCCAAAAATATCCTTTTTATTAGACAGTCAACTGTTAAGGTTAACTTTATCAAAATTATAAATGTTTAACTATTTTACTGTTGGAAATTTGTCAATTTTTAGAATTTAATTTTCACATTTTTCAAACATATTGTTCTTTTTCTAGGTGACCTTTTCCATACAGCATGGTGGCTTTTTTGGTGAACTGATTCTTCCTGTCTGGTCATGGCTAATTCCTATAGAAAGAACAGGCAGCAAAAGACAACAGCAAGAGCAGTACTATGTCTCATCCATGTGTACAATAGATGGTATATGGCAAGTTTAGGACATTGTCAAATGGTGTGCTTAACCCGATTCCAGAAACCGATTGTAAGGAGGAATCTGCATCTGGTATTGGTAGTAAGGAGATGTCTTAAATGGGTATATATTCTTTTCCAGAGGACAGTTATGGGTAATTTGTCACCTCTTACACAAACAAACTTAAATCATAATATTTGATGTTTAATGTGAGGCTAATTAGATGTTGTGAAATTGAAAAAAAAAAATGTTTTAGATAATTCTCACTCTTTCCATAGAAAATGTCAAACAACTACAATTCTATTACACACTGTCAACTGTTAAGCTTATCACAGATTTTTGTTATTGTTATGCATTATCTATTCAAATTTGCTCATTTCTTGGACAAGATTTGTGAAAATTATTAACGTTTAACTATTTTATACCATGGAATTTGGCAGTCTTTTCATTGTTATTTTCAGTTTTCTCACATTTATATGCTCTGAAAATTATTTTTCATTAAACACATTTAATTGATGAGCTTATCACAGATTTTTATTGTTGTTATGAGTCATTTATCCAAATTTCACAAATATTGGACAAGATTTGTGAAAATTATTAACATTTAACTATTTTAAGGCACCGCATTTGGCAGTCTTTTCAATGTCATTTTCAGTATTTCTCAAATTTACATGTTCTGAAAATATCCTTTTTATTAGACATAGTCAACTGTTTAGGTTTAGTTTATCAAAATTATTGTTCAACCATTTTAGTGTGGGAAATTTGTCAATTTTTAGAATTTAATTTTCACTTTTATCAAACATATTGTTGTTTTTCCAGGTGACCTTTTCCATACAGCGTGATGGCTTTTTTGGTGAACTGATTCTTCCTGTCTTGTCAGGGCTAATTCTTATAGAAAAAACAGACAGCAAAAAACAACAGCAAGAGCAATGCTATGTCTCATCCATGTGTACAATAGATGGCATATGGCAAGCTTTAGGACATTGTCAAATGGTGTGCTAAACCCTATTCCAGAAACCGATTGTAAGGAGGAATCTGCATCTGGTATTGGTAGTAAGGAGATGTCTTAAATGGTTATATATTCTTTTCCAGAGGACAGTTATGGGTAATTTGTCACCTCTTACACAAATAAACTCAAATCATAATATTTGATGTTTAATGTGAGTCTAATTAGATGTTGTGAAATTGAAAAAAAAAATGTTTTAGATAATTCTCACTCTTTCCATACAAAATGTCAAACAACTACAATTCTATTACACACTGTCAACTGTTAAGCTTATCACAGATTTTTGTTATTGTTCTGCATTATCTATCCAAATTTTCTCATTTATTGGACAAGATTTGTGAAAATTATTAACGTTTAACTATTTTAAGACACCGCATTTTACAGTCTTTTCAGTGTCATTTTCAGTTTTCTCAATTTTATTGTCCAAAAAAAATATTTTTAATGAGACACAGTCAACTGATGAGCTTATCACAAATTTTTATTGTTGTTATGCATCATCTATCCAAATTTCACAAATATTAGACAAGATTTGTGAAAATTATTGACGTTTAACTATTTTAAGTCATGGAATTTGGCAGTCTTTTCAATGTCATTTTCAGTTTTCTCACATTTATATGCTCTGAAAAATGTTTTTCATGAGACACAGTCAACTGATGAGCTGATCACAGATTTTTATTATTGTTATGCATCATCTGTCTAAATTTCACAAATTTTGGACAAGATTTGTGAAAATTATTAACATTTAACTATTTTAAGGCACCGCATTTGGCAGTCTTTTCAATGTCATTTTCAGTTTTCTCAATTTTATTGTCCAAAAAAAACTTTTTCATGCGACACAGTAAACTGATGAGCTTATCACAGATTTTTATCACTCCAAATTCCACAAATATTGGAGAAGATTTGTGAAAAATATTAATGTTTAACTATTTTATACCATGGAATTTGGCAGCCTTTTCAATGTCATTTTCAGTTTTCTCACATTTATATGCTCTCAAAAATGTTTTTTATGAGACACAGTAAACTGATGAGCTTATCACAGATTTTAATTATTGTTATGCATCATCTATTCAAATTTCAGAAATTTTAGACAAGATTTGTGAAAATTATTAACGTTTAACTATTTTATGCCATGGAATTTGGCAGTCTTTTCAATGTCATTTTCAATTTTCTCACATTTATATGCTCTGAAAAATGTTTTTCATGAGATATAGTCAACTGATGAGCTTATCACAGATTTTTATTATTGTTATGCATCATCTGTCCAAATTTCACAAATATTGGACAAGATTTGTGAAAATTATTAACATTTAACTATTTTAAGGCACCGCATTTGGCAGTCTTTTCAATGTCATTTTCAGTATTTCTCAAATTTATATGTTCTGAAAATATCCTTTTTATCAGACATAGTCAACTGTTTAGGTTAAGTTTATCAAAATTATTGTTCAACTATTTTAGTGTGGGAAATTTGTCAATTTTTAGAATTTAATTTTCACTTTTATCAAACATATTGTTGTTTTTCCAGGTGACCTTTTCCATACAGCGTGATGGCTTTTTTGGTGAACTGATTCTTCCTGTCTTGTCAGGGCTAATTCTAATAGAAAAAACTGACAGCAAAAGACAACAGTAAGAGCAATGCTATGTCTCATCCATGTGTACAATAGATGGCATATGGCAAGCTTTAGGACATTGTCAAATGGTGTGCTAAACCCTATTCCAGAAACCGATTGTAAGGAGGAATCTGCATCTGGTATTGGTAGTAAGGAGATGTCTTAAATGGGTATATATTCTTTTCCAGAGGACAGTTATGGGTAATTTGTCACCTCTTACACAAACAAACTCAAATCATAATATTTGATGTTTAATGTGAGTCTAATTAGATGTGAAATTGAAAAAAAAAATATTGTAGATAATGCTCACTCTTCGCATACAAAATGTCAAACAACTACAATTCTATCACATACTGTCAACTGTTAAGCTTATCACAGATTTTTGTTATTGTTAAGCATCATCTCTCCAAATTTCACAAATATTGAACAAGTTTTGTGAAAATTATTAACGTTTAACTATTTTATGCCAGTTTTCTCAACATTATTGTCCAAGAAATATCTTTTTCATAAGACACAGTCAACTGATGAGCTTATCACAGATTTTTATTGTTGTTATGCATCATCTATCCAAATTTCACAAATATTAGACAAGATTTGTGAAAATTATTGACGTTTAACTATTTTAAGCCATGGAATTTGGCAGTCTTTTCAATGTCATTTTCAATTTTCTCAATTTTATTGTCCAAAAAAAATATTTTTAATGAGACACAGTCAACTGATGAGCTTATCACAGATTTTAATTATTGTTAAGCATCATCACTCCAAATTCCACAAATATTGGAGAAGATTTGTGAAAAATATTAATGTTTAACTATTTTATACCATGGAATTTGGCAGTCTTTTCAGTGTCATTTTCAGTTTTCTAACATTTATTTATGCTCTGAAAAATGTTTTTCATGAGACACAGTCAACTGATGAGCTTATCACAGATTTTTATTGTTGTTATGCATCATTTATTCAAATTTCACAAATATTAGACAAGATTTGTGAAAATTATTAACGTTTAACTATTTTAAGCCATGGAATTTGGCTGTCTTTTCAGTGTCATTTTCAGTTTTCTCACATTTATATGCTCTGAAAAATGTTTTTCATGAGACACAGTCAACTGATGAACTTATCACAGATTTTAATTATTGTTATGCATCATCTGTCCAAATTTCACAAATATTGGACAAGATTTGTGAAAATTATTAACATTTAGCTATTTTAAGGCACCGCATTTCGCAGTCTTTTCAATGTCATTTTCAGTTTTCTCAATTTTATTGTCCAAAAAAATCTTTTTCATGCAACACAGTAAACTGATGAGCTTATCAAATTTTTATTATTGTTTAGCATCATCACTCCAAATTCCACAAATATTAGAGAAGATTTGTGAAAAATATTAATGTTTAACTATTTTATACCATGGAATTTGGCAGTCTTTTCAGTGTCATTTTCAGTTTTCTCACATTTATTTGCTCATAAAAATGTTTTTCATGAGTCGCAGTCAACTGATGAGCTTATCACAGATTTTTATTGTTGTTATACATCATCTATCCAAATTTCACAAATATTAGACAAGATTTGTGAAAATCATTAATGTTTAACTATTTTAAGCCATGGAATTTGGCAGTCTTTTCAATGTCATTTTCAGTTTTCTCACATTTATATGCTCTGAAAAAATGTTTTTCATGAGACAGTCAACTGATGAGCTTATCACAGATTTTTATTATTGTTATGCAACATCTATCCAAATTTTACAAATATTGAACAAAATTTATGAAAATTATTAATGTTTAACTATTTTAAACCATGGAATTTGGCAGTCTTTTCAATGTCATTTTCAGTTTTCTCACATTTATATGCTCTGAAAAAATGTTTTTCATGAGACAGTCAACTGATGAGCTTATCACAGATTTTTATTATTGTTATGCAACATCTATCCAAATTTTACAAATATTGAACAAAATTTATGAAAATTATTAATGTTTCACTATTTTAAATCATGGAATTTGGCAGTCTTTTCAATGTCATTTTCAGTTTTCTCACATTTATATGCTCTGAAAAAATGTTTTTCATGAGACAGTCAACTGATGAGCTTATCACAGATTTTTATTATTGTTATGCATCATCTGTCCAAATTTCACAAATATTGGACAAGATTTGTGAAAATTATTAACATTTAACTATTTTAAGGCACTGCATTTGGCAGTCTTTTCAATGTCATTTTCAGTATTTCTCAAATTTATATGTTCTGAAAATATCCTTTTTATCAGTCATAGTCAACTGTTTAGGTTAAGTTTATCAAAATTTTTGTTCAACTATTTTAGTGTGGGAAATTTGTCAATTTTTAGAATTTAATTTTCACTTTTATCAAACATATTGTTGTTTTTCCAGGTGACATTTTCCATACAGCGTGATGGCTTTTTTGGTGAACTGATTCTTCCTGTCTGGTCAGGGCTAATTCTAATAGAAAAAACTGACAGCAAAAGACAACAGCAAGAGCAATGCTATGTCTCATCCATGTGTACAATAGATGGCATATGGCAAGCTTTAGGACATTGTCAAATGGTGTGCTAAACCCTATTCCAGAAACCGATTGTAAGGAGGAATCTGCATCTGGTATTGGTAGTAAGGAGATGTCTTAAATGGGTATATATTCTTTTCCAGAGGACAGTTATGGGTAATTTGTCACCTCTTACACAAACAAACTCAAATCATAATATTTGATGTTTAATGTGAGTCTAATTAGATGTGAAATTGAAAAAAAAAATATTGTAGATAATTCTCACTCTTTGCATACAAAATGTCAAACAACTACAATTCTATCACATACTGTCAACTGTTAAGCTTATCACAGATTTTTGTTATTGTTAAGCATCATCTCTCCAAATTTCACAAATATTGAACAAGTTTTGTGAAAATTATTAACGTTTAACTATTTTATGCCACTTTTCTCAACATTATTGTCAAAAAAAAATCTTTTTCATAAGACACAGTCAACTGATAAGCTTATCAGAGATTTCTATTGTTTTTATGCAACATCTGTCCAAATTTCACAAATATTTGACAAGATTTGGGAAAATGATTAACGTTTAACTATTTTAAGCCATGGAATTTGGCAGTCTTTTCAATGTAATTTTCAGTTTTTTCACATTTTTATGCTCTGAAAATTCTTTTTCTTGAGACAGATTCAACTGATGAGCTTATCACAGATTTTAATTGGTGTTATGCATCATCTATCCTAATTTCACAAATATTGAACAAGATTTGTGAAAATGATTAATGTTTAACTATTTTATGGCATGTAATTTGGCGGTCTTTTCAATGTCATTTTCAGTTTCTCACATTTATATGCTCTAAAAATACGTTGTCATGAGACACATTCAACTGATGAGCTTATCACAGATTTCTATTGTTGTTATGCAACATATATTTCAGTTTTCTCAAATTTATTGTCCAAAAAAAAATCTTTTTCATGAGATACAGTCAACTGATGAGATTATCACAGATTGTTATTGTTGTTATGCATCATCTATCCAAATTTCACAAATATTAGACAAGATTTGTGAAAATTATTAAGGTTTAACTATTTTATGGCATGTAATTTGGCAGTCTTTTCAATGTCATTTTCAGTTTCTCACATTTATATGCTCTAAAAATACTTTTTCATGAGCCACAGTCAACTGATGAGCTTATCACATATTTTTATAATTGTTATGCAACGTCTATCCAAATTTTACAAATATTGAACAAAATTTATGAAAATTATTAATGTTTAACTATTTTAAACCATGGAATTTGGCAGTCTTTTCAATGTTATTTTCATTTTTCTCAATTTTATATATTCCAAAAATATCCTTTTTATTAGACAGTCAACTGTTAAGGTTAACTTTATCAAAATTATAAATGTTTAACTATTTTACTGTTGGAAATTTGTCAATTTTTAGAATTTAATTTTCACATTTTTCAAACATATTGTTCTTTTTCTAGGTGACCTTTTCCATACAGCATGGTGGCTTTTTTGGTGAACTGATTCTTCCTGTCTGGTCATGGCTAATTCCTATAGAAAGAACAGGCAGCAAAAGACAACAGCAAGAGCAGTACTATGTCTCATCCATGTGTACAATAGATGGTATATGGCAAGTTTAGGACATTGTCAAATGGTGTGCTTAACCCGATTCCAGAAACCGATTGTAAGGAGGAATCTGCATCTGGTATTGGTAGTAAGGAGATGTCTTAAATGGGTATATATTCTTTTCCAGAGGACAGTTATGGGTAATTTGTCACCTCTTACACAAACAAACTTAAATCATAATATTTGATGTTTAATGTGAGGCTAATTAGATGTTGTGAAATTGAAAAAAAAAAATGTTTTAGATAATTCTCACTCTTTCCATACAAAATGTCAAACAACTACAATTCTATTACACACTGTCAACTGTTAAGCTTATCACAGATTTTTGTTATTGTTATGCATTATCTATTCAAATTTGCTCATTTCTTGGACAAGATTTGTGAAAATTATTAACGTTTAACTATTTTATACCATGGAATTTGGCAGTCTTTTCATTGTTATTTTCAGTTTTCTCACATTTATATGCTCTGAAAATTATTTTTCATTAAACACATTTAATTGATGAGCTTATCACAGATTTTTATTGTTGTTATGAGTCATTTATCCAAATTTCACAAATATTGGACAAGATTTGTGAAAATTATTAACATTTAACTATTTTAAGGCACCGCATTTGGCAGTCTTTTCAATGTCATTTTCAGTATTTCTCAAATTTACATGTTCTGAAAATATCCTTTTTATTAGACATAGTCAACTGTTTAGGTTTAGTTTATCAAAATTATTGTTCAACCATTTTAGTGTGGGAAATTTGTCAATTTTTAGAATTTAATTTTCACTTTTATCAAACATATTGTTGTTTTTCCAGGTGACCTTTTCCATACAGCGTGATGGCTTTTTTGGTGAACTGATTCTTCCTGTCTTGTCAGGGCTAATTCTTATAGAAAAAACAGACAGCAAAAAACAACAGCAAGAGCAATGCTATGTCTCATCCATGTGTACAATAGATGGCATATGGCAAGCTTTAGGACATTGTCAAATGGTGTGCTAAACCCTATTCCAGAAACCGATTGTAAGGAGGAATCTGCATCTGGTATTGGTAGTAAGGAGATGTCTTAAATGGTTATATATTCTTTTCCAGAGGACAGTTATGGGTAATTTGTCACCTCTTACACAAATAAACTCAAATCATAATATTTGATGTTTAATGTGAGTCTAATTAGATGTTGTGAAATTGAAAAAAAAAATGTTTTAGATAATTCTCACTCTTTCCATACAAAATGTCAAACAACTACAATTCTATTACACACTGTCAACTGTTAAGCTTATCACAGATTTTTGTTATTGTTCTGCATTATCTATCCAAATTTTCTCATTTATTGGACAAGATTTGTGAAAATTATTAACGTTTAACTATTTTAAGACACCGCATTTTACAGTCTTTTCAGTGTCATTTTCAGTTTTCTCAATTTTATTGTCCAAAAAAAATATTTTTAATGAGACACAGTCAACTGATGAGCTTATCACAAATTTTTATTGTTGTTATGCATCATCTATCCAAATTTCACAAATATTAGACAAGATTTGTGAAAATTATTGACGTTTAACTATTTTAAGTCATGGAATTTGGCAGTCTTTTCAATGTCATTTTCAGTTTTCTCACATTTATATGCTCTGAAAAATGTTTTTCATGAGACACAGTCAACTGATGAGCTGATCACAGATTTTTATTATTGTTATGCATCATCTGTCTAAATTTCACAAATTTTGGACAAGATTTGTGAAAATTATTAACATTTAACTATTTTAAGGCACCGCATTTGGCAGTCTTTTCAATGTCATTTTCAGTTTTCTCAATTTTATTGTCCAAAAAAAACTTTTTCATGCGACACAGTAAACTGATGAGCTTATCACAGATTTTTATCACTCCAAATTCCACAAATATTGGAGAAGATTTGTGAAAAATATTAATGTTTAACTATTTTATACCATGGAATTTGGCAGCCTTTTCAATGTCATTTTCAGTTTTCTCACATTTATATGCTCTCAAAAATGTTTTTTATGAGACACAGTAAACTGATGAGCTTATCACAGATTTTAATTATTGTTATGCATCATCTATTCAAATTTCAGAAATTTTAGACAAGATTTGTGAAAATTATTAACGTTTAACTATTTTATGCCATGGAATTTGGCAGTCTTTTCAATGTCATTTTCAATTTTCTCACATTTATATGCTCTGAAAAATGTTTTTCATGAGATATAGTCAACTGATGAGCTTATCACAGATTTTTATTATTGTTATGCATCATCTGTCCAAATTTCACAAATATTGGACAAGATTTGTGAAAATTATTAACATTTAACTATTTTAAGGCACCGCATTTGGCAGTCTTTTCAATGTCATTTTCAGTATTTCTCAAATTTATATGTTCTGAAAATATCCTTTTTATCAGACATAGTCAACTGTTTAGGTTAAGTTTATCAAAATTATTGTTCAACTATTTTAGTGTGGGAAATTTGTCAATTTTTAGAATTTAATTTTCACTTTTATCAAACATATTGTTGTTTTTCCAGGTGACCTTTTCCATACAGCGTGATGGCTTTTTTGGTGAACTGATTCTTCCTGTCTTGTCAGGGCTAATTCTAATAGAAAAAACTGACAGCAAAAGACAACAGTAAGAGCAATGCTATGTCTCATCCATGTGTACAATAGATGGCATATGGCAAGCTTTAGGACATTGTCAAATGGTGTGCTAAACCCTATTCCAGAAACCGATTGTAAGGAGGAATCTGCATCTGGTATTGGTAGTAAGGAGATGTCTTAAATGGGTATATATTCTTTTCCAGAGGACAGTTATGGGTAATTTGTCACCTCTTACACAAACAAACTCAAATCATAATATTTGATGTTTAATGTGAGTCTAATTAGATGTGAAATTGAAAAAAAAAATATTGTAGATAATGCTCACTCTTCGCATACAAAATGTCAAACAACTACAATTCTATCACATACTGTCAACTGTTAAGCTTATCACAGATTTTTGTTATTGTTAAGCATCATCTCTCCAAATTTCACAAATATTGAACAAGTTTTGTGAAAATTATTAACGTTTAACTATTTTATGCCAGTTTTCTCAACATTATTGTCCAAGAAATATCTTTTTCATAAGACACAGTCAACTGATGAGCTTATCACAGATTTTTATTGTTGTTATGCATCATCTATCCAAATTTCACAAATATTAGACAAGATTTGTGAAAATTATTGACGTTTAACTATTTTAAGCCATGGAATTTGGCAGTCTTTTCAATGTCATTTTCAATTTTCTCAATTTTATTGTCCAAAAAAAATATTTTTAATGAGACACAGTCAACTGATGAGCTTATCACAGATTTTAATTATTGTTAAGCATCATCACTCCAAATTCCACAAATATTGGAGAAGATTTGTGAAAAATATTAATGTTTAACTATTTTATACCATGGAATTTGGCAGTCTTTTCAGTGTCATTTTCAGTTTTCTAACATTTATTTATGCTCTGAAAAATGTTTTTCATGAGACACAGTCAACTGATGAGCTTATCACAGATTTTTATTGTTGTTATGCATCATTTATTCAAATTTCACAAATATTAGACAAGATTTGTGAAAATTATTAACGTTTAACTATTTTAAGCCATGGAATTTGGCTGTCTTTTCAGTGTCATTTTCAGTTTTCTCACATTTATATGCTCTGAAAAATGTTTTTCATGAGACACAGTCAACTGATGAACTTATCACAGATTTTAATTATTGTTATGCATCATCTGTCCAAATTTCACAAATATTGGACAAGATTTGTGAAAATTATTAACATTTAGCTATTTTAAGGCACCGCATTTCGCAGTCTTTTCAATGTCATTTTCAGTTTTCTCAATTTTATTGTCCAAAAAAATCTTTTTCATGCAACACAGTAAACTGATGAGCTTATCAAATTTTTATTATTGTTTAGCATCATCACTCCAAATTCCACAAATATTAGAGAAGATTTGTGAAAAATATTAATGTTTAACTATTTTATACCATGGAATTTGGCAGTCTTTTCAGTGTCATTTTCAGTTTTCTCACATTTATTTGCTCATAAAAATGTTTTTCATGAGTCGCAGTCAACTGATGAGCTTATCACAGATTTTTATTGTTGTTATACATCATCTATCCAAATTTCACAAATATTAGACAAGATTTGTGAAAATCATTAATGTTTAACTATTTTAAGCCATGGAATTTGGCAGTCTTTTCAATGTCATTTTCAGTTTTCTCACATTTATATGCTCTGAAAAAATGTTTTTCATGAGACAGTCAACTGATGAGCTTATCACAGATTTTTATTATTGTTATGCAACATCTATCCAAATTTTACAAATATTGAACAAAATTTATGAAAATTATTAATGTTTAACTATTTTAAACCATGGAATTTGGCAGTCTTTTCAATGTCATTTTCAGTTTTCTCACATTTATATGCTCTGAAAAAATGTTTTTCATGAGACAGTCAACTGATGAGCTTATCACAGATTTTTATTATTGTTATGCAACATCTATCCAAATTTTACAAATATTGAACAAAATTTATGAAAATTATTAATGTTTCACTATTTTAAATCATGGAATTTGGCAGTCTTTTCAATGTCATTTTCAGTTTTCTCACATTTATATGCTCTGAAAAAATGTTTTTCATGAGACAGTCAACTGATGAGCTTATCACAGATTTTTATTATTGTTATGCATCATCTGTCCAAATTTCACAAATATTGGACAAGATTTGTGAAAATTATTAACATTTAACTATTTTAAGGCACTGCATTTGGCAGTCTTTTCAATGTCATTTTCAGTATTTCTCAAATTTATATGTTCTGAAAATATCCTTTTTATCAGTCATAGTCAACTGTTTAGGTTAAGTTTATCAAAATTTTTGTTCAACTATTTTAGTGTGGGAAATTTGTCAATTTTTAGAATTTAATTTTCACTTTTATCAAACATATTGTTGTTTTTCCAGGTGACATTTTCCATACAGCGTGATGGCTTTTTTGGTGAACTGATTCTTCCTGTCTGGTCAGGGCTAATTCTAATAGAAAAAACTGACAGCAAAAGACAACAGCAAGAGCAATGCTATGTCTCATCCATGTGTACAATAGATGGCATATGGCAAGCTTTAGGACATTGTCAAATGGTGTGCTAAACCCTATTCCAGAAACCGATTGTAAGGAGGAATCTGCATCTGGTATTGGTAGTAAGGAGATGTCTTAAATGGGTATATATTCTTTTCCAGAGGACAGTTATGGGTAATTTGTCACCTCTTACACAAACAAACTCAAATCATAATATTTGATGTTTAATGTGAGTCTAATTAGATGTGAAATTGAAAAAAAAAATATTGTAGATAATTCTCACTCTTTGCATACAAAATGTCAAACAACTACAATTCTATCACATACTGTCAACTGTTAAGCTTATCACAGATTTTTGTTATTGTTAAGCATCATCTCTCCAAATTTCACAAATATTGAACAAGTTTTGTGAAAATTATTAACGTTTAACTATTTTATGCCACTTTTCTCAACATTATTGTCAAAAAAAAATCTTTTTCATAAGACACAGTCAACTGATAAGCTTATCAGAGATTTCTATTGTTTTTATGCAACATCTGTCCAAATTTCACAAATATTTGACAAGATTTGGGAAAATGATTAACGTTTAACTATTTTAAGCCATGGAATTTGGCAGTCTTTTCAATGTAATTTTCAGTTTTTTCACATTTTTATGCTCTGAAAATTCTTTTTCTTGAGACAGATTCAACTGATGAGCTTATCACAGATTTTAATTGGTGTTATGCATCATCTATCCTAATTTCACAAATATTGAACAAGATTTGTGAAAATGATTAATGTTTAACTATTTTATGGCATGTAATTTGGCGGTCTTTTCAATGTCATTTTCAGTTTCTCACATTTATATGCTCTAAAAATACGTTGTCATGAGACACATTCAACTGATGAGCTTATCACAGATTTCTATTGTTGTTATGCAACATATATTTCAGTTTTCTCAAATTTATTGTCCAAAAAAAAATCTTTTTCATGAGATACAGTCAACTGATGAGATTATCACAGATTGTTATTGTTGTTATGCATCATCTATCCAAATTTCACAAATATTAGACAAGATTTGTGAAAATTATTAAGGTTTAACTATTTTATGGCATGTAATTTGGCAGTCTTTTCAATGTCATTTTCAGTTTCTCACATTTATATGCTCTAAAAATACTTTTTCATGAGCCACAGTCAACTGATGAGCTTATCACATATTTTTATAATTGTTATGCAACGTCTATCCAAATTTTACAAATATTGAACAAAATTTATGAAAATTATTAATGTTTAACTATTTTAAACCATGGAATTTGGCAGTCTTTTCAATGTTATTTTCATTTTTCTCAATTTTATATATTCCAAAAATATCCTTTTTATTAGACAGTCAACTGTTAAGGTTAACTTTATCAAAATTATAAATGTTTAACTATTTTACTGTTGGAAATTTGTCAATTTTTAGAATTTAATTTTCACATTTTTCAAACATATTGTTCTTTTTCTAGGTGACCTTTTCCATACAGCATGGTGGCTTTTTTGGTGAACTGATTCTTCCTGTCTGGTCATGGCTAATTCCTATAGAAAGAACAGGCAGCAAAAGACAACAGCAAGAGCAGTACTATGTCTCATCCATGTGTACAATAGATGGTATATGGCAAGTTTAGGACATTGTCAAATGGTGTGCTTAACCCGATTCCAGAAACCGATTGTAAGGAGGAATCTGCATCTGGTATTGGTAGTAAGGAGATGTCTTAAATGGGTATATATTCTTTTCCAGAGGACAGTTATGGGTAATTTGTCACCTCTTACACAAACAAACTTAAATCATAATATTTGATGTTTAATGTGAGGCTAATTAGATGTTGTGAAATTGAAAAAAAAAAATGTTTTAGATAATTCTCACTCTTTCCATACAAAATGTCAAACAACTACAATTCTATTACACACTGTCAACTGTTAAGCTTATCACAGATTTTTGTTATTGTTATGCATTATCTATTCAAATTTGCTCATTTCTTGGACAAGATTTGTGAAAATTATTAACGTTTAACTATTTTATACCATGGAATTTGGCAGTCTTTTCATTGTTATTTTCAGTTTTCTCACATTTATATGCTCTGAAAATTATTTTTCATTAAACACATTTAATTGATGAGCTTATCACAGATTTTTATTGTTGTTATGAGTCATTTATCCAAATTTCACAAATATTGGACAAGATTTGTGAAAATTATTAACATTTAACTATTTTAAGGCACCGCATTTGGCAGTCTTTTCAATGTCATTTTCAGTATTTCTCAAATTTACATGTTCTGAAAATATCCTTTTTATTAGACATAGTCAACTGTTTAGGTTTAGTTTATCAAAATTATTGTTCAACCATTTTAGTGTGGGAAATTTGTCAATTTTTAGAATTTAATTTTCACTTTTATCAAACATATTGTTGTTTTTCCAGGTGACCTTTTCCATACAGCGTGATGGCTTTTTTGGTGAACTGATTCTTCCTGTCTTGTCAGGGCTAATTCTTATAGAAAAAACAGACAGCAAAAAACAACAGCAAGAGCAATGCTATGTCTCATCCATGTGTACAATAGATGGCATATGGCAAGCTTTAGGACATTGTCAAATGGTGTGCTAAACCCTATTCCAGAAACCGATTGTAAGGAGGAATCTGCATCTGGTATTGGTAGTAAGGAGATGTCTTAAATGGTTATATATTCTTTTCCAGAGGACAGTTATGGGTAATTTGTCACCTCTTACACAAATAAACTCAAATCATAATATTTGATGTTTAATGTGAGTCTAATTAGATGTTGTGAAATTGAAAAAAAAAATGTTTTAGATAATTCTCACTCTTTCCATACAAAATGTCAAACAACTACAATTCTATTACACACTGTCAACTGTTAAGCTTATCACAGATTTTTGTTATTGTTCTGCATTATCTATCCAAATTTTCTCATTTATTGGACAAGATTTGTGAAAATTATTAACGTTTAACTATTTTAAGACACCGCATTTTACAGTCTTTTCAGTGTCATTTTCAGTTTTCTCAATTTTATTGTCCAAAAAAAATATTTTTAATGAGACACAGTCAACTGATGAGCTTATCACAAATTTTTATTGTTGTTATGCATCATCTATCCAAATTTCACAAATATTAGACAAGATTTGTGAAAATTATTGACGTTTAACTATTTTAAGTCATGGAATTTGGCAGTCTTTTCAATGTCATTTTCAGTTTTCTCACATTTATATGCTCTGAAAAATGTTTTTCATGAGACACAGTCAACTGATGAGCTGATCACAGATTTTTATTATTGTTATGCATCATCTGTCTAAATTTCACAAATTTTGGACAAGATTTGTGAAAATTATTAACATTTAACTATTTTAAGGCACCGCATTTGGCAGTCTTTTCAATGTCATTTTCAGTTTTCTCAATTTTATTGTCCAAAAAAAACTTTTTCATGCGACACAGTAAACTGATGAGCTTATCACAGATTTTTATCACTCCAAATTCCACAAATATTGGAGAAGATTTGTGAAAAATATTAATGTTTAACTATTTTATACCATGGAATTTGGCAGCCTTTTCAATGTCATTTTCAGTTTTCTCACATTTATATGCTCTCAAAAATGTTTTTTATGAGACACAGTAAACTGATGAGCTTATCACAGATTTTAATTATTGTTATGCATCATCTATTCAAATTTCAGAAATTTTAGACAAGATTTGTGAAAATTATTAACGTTTAACTATTTTATGCCATGGAATTTGGCAGTCTTTTCAATGTCATTTTCAATTTTCTCACATTTATATGCTCTGAAAAATGTTTTTCATGAGATATAGTCAACTGATGAGCTTATCACAGATTTTTATTATTGTTATGCATCATCTGTCCAAATTTCACAAATATTGGACAAGATTTGTGAAAATTATTAACATTTAACTATTTTAAGGCACCGCATTTGGCAGTCTTTTCAATGTCATTTTCAGTATTTCTCAAATTTATATGTTCTGAAAATATCCTTTTTATCAGACATAGTCAACTGTTTAGGTTAAGTTTATCAAAATTATTGTTCAACTATTTTAGTGTGGGAAATTTGTCAATTTTTAGAATTTAATTTTCACTTTTATCAAACATATTGTTGTTTTTCCAGGTGACCTTTTCCATACAGCGTGATGGCTTTTTTGGTGAACTGATTCTTCCTGTCTTGTCAGGGCTAATTCTAATAGAAAAAACTGACAGCAAAAGACAACAGTAAGAGCAATGCTATGTCTCATCCATGTGTACAATAGATGGCATATGGCAAGCTTTAGGACATTGTCAAATGGTGTGCTAAACCCTATTCCAGAAACCGATTGTAAGGAGGAATCTGCATCTGGTATTGGTAGTAAGGAGATGTCTTAAATGGGTATATATTCTTTTCCAGAGGACAGTTATGGGTAATTTGTCACCTCTTACACAAACAAACTCAAATCATAATATTTGATGTTTAATGTGAGTCTAATTAGATGTGAAATTGAAAAAAAAAATATTGTAGATAATGCTCACTCTTCGCATACAAAATGTCAAACAACTACAATTCTATCACATACTGTCAACTGTTAAGCTTATCACAGATTTTTGTTATTGTTAAGCATCATCTCTCCAAATTTCACAAATATTGAACAAGTTTTGTGAAAATTATTAACGTTTAACTATTTTATGCCAGTTTTCTCAACATTATTGTCCAAGAAATATCTTTTTCATAAGACACAGTCAACTGATGAGCTTATCACAGATTTTTATTGTTGTTATGCATCATCTATCCAAATTTCACAAATATTAGACAAGATTTGTGAAAATTATTGACGTTTAACTATTTTAAGCCATGGAATTTGGCAGTCTTTTCAATGTCATTTTCAATTTTCTCAATTTTATTGTCCAAAAAAAATATTTTTAATGAGACACAGTCAACTGATGAGCTTATCACAGATTTTAATTATTGTTAAGCATCATCACTCCAAATTCCACAAATATTGGAGAAGATTTGTGAAAAATATTAATGTTTAACTATTTTATACCATGGAATTTGGCAGTCTTTTCAGTGTCATTTTCAGTTTTCTAACATTTATTTATGCTCTGAAAAATGTTTTTCATGAGACACAGTCAACTGATGAGCTTATCACAGATTTTTATTGTTGTTATGCATCATTTATTCAAATTTCACAAATATTAGACAAGATTTGTGAAAATTATTAACGTTTAACTATTTTAAGCCATGGAATTTGGCTGTCTTTTCAGTGTCATTTTCAGTTTTCTCACATTTATATGCTCTGAAAAATGTTTTTCATGAGACACAGTCAACTGATGAACTTATCACAGATTTTAATTATTGTTATGCATCATCTGTCCAAATTTCACAAATATTGGACAAGATTTGTGAAAATTATTAACATTTAGCTATTTTAAGGCACCGCATTTCGCAGTCTTTTCAATGTCATTTTCAGTTTTCTCAATTTTATTGTCCAAAAAAATCTTTTTCATGCAACACAGTAAACTGATGAGCTTATCAAATTTTTATTATTGTTTAGCATCATCACTCCAAATTCCACAAATATTAGAGAAGATTTGTGAAAAATATTAATGTTTAACTATTTTATACCATGGAATTTGGCAGTCTTTTCAGTGTCATTTTCAGTTTTCTCACATTTATTTGCTCATAAAAATGTTTTTCATGAGTCGCAGTCAACTGATGAGCTTATCACAGATTTTTATTGTTGTTATACATCATCTATCCAAATTTCACAAATATTAGACAAGATTTGTGAAAATCATTAATGTTTAACTATTTTAAGCCATGGAATTTGGCAGTCTTTTCAATGTCATTTTCAGTTTTCTCACATTTATATGCTCTGAAAAAATGTTTTTCATGAGACAGTCAACTGATGAGCTTATCACAGATTTTTATTATTGTTATGCAACATCTATCCAAATTTTACAAATATTGAACAAAATTTATGAAAATTATTAATGTTTAACTATTTTAAACCATGGAATTTGGCAGTCTTTTCAATGTCATTTTCAGTTTTCTCACATTTATATGCTCTGAAAAAATGTTTTTCATGAGACAGTCAACTGATGAGCTTATCACAGATTTTTATTATTGTTATGCAACATCTATCCAAATTTTACAAATATTGAACAAAATTTATGAAAATTATTAATGTTTCACTATTTTAAATCATGGAATTTGGCAGTCTTTTCAATGTCATTTTCAGTTTTCTCACATTTATATGCTCTGAAAAAATGTTTTTCATGAGACAGTCAACTGATGAGCTTATCACAGATTTTTATTATTGTTATGCATCATCTGTCCAAATTTCACAAATATTGGACAAGATTTGTGAAAATTATTAACATTTAACTATTTTAAGGCACTGCATTTGGCAGTCTTTTCAATGTCATTTTCAGTATTTCTCAAATTTATATGTTCTGAAAATATCCTTTTTATCAGTCATAGTCAACTGTTTAGGTTAAGTTTATCAAAATTTTTGTTCAACTATTTTAGTGTGGGAAATTTGTCAATTTTTAGAATTTAATTTTCACTTTTATCAAACATATTGTTGTTTTTCCAGGTGACATTTTCCATACAGCGTGATGGCTTTTTTGGTGAACTGATTCTTCCTGTCTGGTCAGGGCTAATTCTAATAGAAAAAACTGACAGCAAAAGACAACAGCAAGAGCAATGCTATGTCTCATCCATGTGTACAATAGATGGCATATGGCAAGCTTTAGGACATTGTCAAATGGTGTGCTAAACCCTATTCCAGAAACCGATTGTAAGGAGGAATCTGCATCTGGTATTGGTAGTAAGGAGATGTCTTAAATGGGTATATATTCTTTTCCAGAGGACAGTTATGGGTAATTTGTCACCTCTTACACAAACAAACTCAAATCATAATATTTGATGTTTAATGTGAGTCTAATTAGATGTGAAATTGAAAAAAAAAATATTGTAGATAATTCTCACTCTTTGCATACAAAATGTCAAACAACTACAATTCTATCACATACTGTCAACTGTTAAGCTTATCACAGATTTTTGTTATTGTTAAGCATCATCTCTCCAAATTTCACAAATATTGAACAAGTTTTGTGAAAATTATTAACGTTTAACTATTTTATGCCACTTTTCTCAACATTATTGTCAAAAAAAAATCTTTTTCATAAGACACAGTCAACTGATAAGCTTATCAGAGATTTCTATTGTTTTTATGCAACATCTGTCCAAATTTCACAAATATTTGACAAGATTTGGGAAAATGATTAACGTTTAACTATTTTAAGCCATGGAATTTGGCAGTCTTTTCAATGTAATTTTCAGTTTTTTCACATTTTTATGCTCTGAAAATTCTTTTTCTTGAGACAGATTCAACTGATGAGCTTATCACAGATTTTAATTGGTGTTATGCATCATCTATCCTAATTTCACAAATATTGAACAAGATTTGTGAAAATGATTAATGTTTAACTATTTTATGGCATGTAATTTGGCGGTCTTTTCAATGTCATTTTCAGTTTCTCACATTTATATGCTCTAAAAATACGTTGTCATGAGACACATTCAACTGATGAGCTTATCACAGATTTCTATTGTTGTTATGCAACATATATTTCAGTTTTCTCAAATTTATTGTCCAAAAAAAAATCTTTTTCATGAGATACAGTCAACTGATGAGATTATCACAGATTGTTATTGTTGTTATGCATCATCTATCCAAATTTCACAAATATTAGACAAGATTTGTGAAAATTATTAAGGTTTAACTATTTTATGGCATGTAATTTGGCAGTCTTTTCAATGTCATTTTCAGTTTCTCACATTTATATGCTCTAAAAATACTTTTTCATGAGCCACAGTCAACTGATGAGCTTATCACATATTTTTATAATTGTTATGCAACGTCTATCCAAATTTTACAAATATTGAACAAAATTTATGAAAATTATTAATGTTTAACTATTTTAAACCATGGAATTTGGCAGTCTTTTCAATGTCATTTTCAGTTTTTTAAAATTTTATATATTCCGAAAATATCCTTTTTATTAGACACAGTCAACTGTTAAGGTTAACTTTATCAAAATTATAAATATTTAACTATTTTACTGTGGGAAATTTGTCAATTTTTAGAATTTAATTTTCACATTTTTCAAACATATTGTTCTTTTTCCAGGTGACCTTTTCCATACAGCATGGTGGCTTTTTTGGTGAACTGATTCTTCCTGTCTGGTCATGGCTAATTCCTATAGAAAGAACAGGCAGCAAAAGACAACAGAAAGAGCAATGCTATGTCTCATCCATGTGTACAATAGATGGTATATGGCAAGCTTTAGGACATTGTCAAATGGTGTGCTTAACCCGATTCCAGAAATCGATTGTAAGGAGGAATCTGCATCTGGTATTGGTAGTAAGGAGATGTCTTAAATGGGTATATATTCTTTTCCAGAGGACAGTTATGGGTAATTTGTCACCTCTTACACAAACAAACTCAAATCATAATATTTGATGTTTAATATGAGGCTAATTAGATGTTGTGAAATTGAAAAAAAAAATGTTTTAGATAATTCTCACTCTTCTCATACAAAATGTCAAACAACTACAATTCTATTACACACTGTCAACTGTTGAGCTTATCACAGATTTTTGTTATTGTTCTGCATTATCTATCCAAATTTTCTCATTTATTAGACAAGATTTGTGAAAATTATTAATGTTTAACTATTTTATACCATGGAATTTGGCAGTCTTTTCATTGTTATTTTCAGTTTTCTCAAATTTATTGTCAAAAAAAAAATCTTTTTCATGAGATACAGTCAACTGATGGAATTTGTTATTTCAGTGTTATTTTCAGTTTTCTCAAATTAATTGTCCAAACAAAAATCTTTTTCATGAGACTCAGTCAACTGATGAGCTTATCACAGATTTTTATTATTGTTATGCATCATCTGTCCAAATTTCACAAATCTTAGACAAGATTTGTGAAAATTATTAACGTTTAACTATTTCAAGCCATGGAATTTGGCAGTCTTTTCAATGTCATTTTCAGTTTTCTGACATTTATATGCTTTAAAAAATGTTTTTCATGAGACGCAGTCAACTGATGAGCTTATCACAGATTTTTATTATTGTTATGTATCATCTGTCCAAATTTCACAAATATTGGACAAGATTTGTGAAAATTATTAACGTTTAACTATTTCAAGCCATGGAATTTGGCAGTCTTTTCAATGTCATTTTCAGTATTTCTCAAATTAATATGTTCTGAAAATGTCCTTTTTATTAGACATAGTCAACTGTTTAGGTTAAGTTTATCAAAATTATTGTTCAAATATTTTAGTGTGGGAAAGTTGTCAATTTTTAGAATTTAATTTTCACTTTTATCAAACATATTGTTCTTTTACCAGGTGACCTTTTCCATACAGCGTGATGGCTTTTTTGGTGAACTGATTCTTCCTGTCTGGTCAGGGCTAATTCCTATAGAAAAAACAGACAGCAAAAGACAACAGCAAGAGCAATGCTATGTCTCATCCATGTGTACAATAGATGGTATATGGCAAGCTTTAGGACATTGTCAAATGGTGTGCTAAACCCTATTCCAGAAACCGATTGTAAGGAGGAATCTGCATCTGGTATTGGTAGTAAGGAGATGTCTTAAATGGGTATATATTCTTTTCCAGAGGACAATTGTGGGTAATTTGTCACCTCTTACACAAACAAACTCAAATCATAATATTTGATGTTTAATGTGAGTCTAATTAGATGTTGTGAAATTGAAAAAAAAATATTGTAGATAATTCTCACTCTTCGCATACAAAATGTCATTCAACTACAATTCTATCACACACTGTCAACTGTTAAGCTTATCACACATTTTTGTTATTGTTAAGCATCATCTCTCCAACTTTCACAAATATTGAAAAAGTTTTGTGAAAATTATTAACGTTTAACTATTTTAAGGCGCCGCATTTTGCAGTCTTCTCAGTGTCATTTTCAATTTTCTCAAATTTATTGTCCAAAAAAATCTTTTAAATGAGACACAGTCAACTGATGAGCTTATCACAGATATGTTTTGTTGTTATACATCATCTATCCAAATTTCACAAAAATTAGACAAGATTTGTGAAAATTATTAACGTTTAACTATTTTAAGCCATGGAATTTGGCAGTCTTTTCAATGTCATTTTCAGTTTTCTCACATTTATATGCTCTGAAAAATGTTTTTCATGAGACATAGTCAACTGATGAGCTTATTACAGATTTTTATTATTGTTATGCATCATCTGTCCAAATTTCACAAATCTTGAACAAGATTTGTGAAAATTATTAACATTTAACTATTTTAAGGCACCGCATTTTGCAGTCTTTTCAATGTCATTTTCTGTTTTCTCAATTTTATTGTCCAAAAAAATATTTTTTATGAGACACAGTCATTTGATGAGCTTATCACAGATTTTTATTGTTGTTATGCATCATCTATCCAAATTTCACAAATATAAGACAAGATTTGTGAAAATTATTAACGTTTAACTATTTTAAGCCATGGAATTTTGCAGTATTTTCAATGTCATTTTCAGTTTTCTCAAATTAATTGTCCAAAAAAAATCTTTTTCATGAGACACAGTCAACTGATGAGCTTATCACTGATTTTTATTGTTGTTATGCATCATCTGTCCAAATTTCACAAATATTAGACAAGATTTGTGAAAATTATTAACGTTTAACTATTTCAAGCCATGGAATTTTGCAGTCTTTTCAATGTCATTTTCAGTTTTCTCACATTTATATGCTTTAAAAATGTTTTTCATGAGACGCAGTCAACTGATGAGCTTATCACAGATTTTTATTATTGTTCTGCATCATCTGTCCAAATTTCACAAATATTGGACAAGATTTGTGAAAATTATTAACGTTTAACTATTTCAAGCCATGGAATTTGGCAGTCTTTTCAATGTCATTTTCAGTATTTCTCAAATTTATATGTTCTGAAAATGTCCTTTTTATTAGACATAGTCAACTGTTTAGGTTAAGTTTATCAAAATTATTGTTCAAATATTTTAGTGTGGGAAATTTGTCAATATTTAGAATTTAATTTTCACTTTTATCAAACATATTGTTCTTTTTCCAGGTGACCTTTTCCATACAGCGTGATGGCTTTTTTGGTGAACTGATTCTTCCTGTCTGGTCAGGGCTAATTCCTATAGAAAAAACAGACAGCAAAAGACAACAGTAAGAGCAATGCTATGTCTCATCCATGTGTACAATAGATGGTATATGGCAAGCTTTAGGACATTGTCAAATGGTGTGCTAAACCCGATTCCAGAAACCGACTGTAAGGAGGAATCTGCATCTGGTATTGGTAGTAAGGAGATGTCTTAAATGGGTATATATTCTTTTCCAGAGGACAATTATGGGTAATTTGTCACCTCTTACACAAACAAACTCAAATCATAATATTTGATGTTTAATGTGAGGCTAATTAGATGTTGTGAAATTGAAAAAAAAAATGTTTTAGATAATTCTCACTCTTCTCATACAAAATGTCAAACAACTACAATTCTATTACACACTGTCAACTGTTGAGCTTATCACAGATTTTTGTTATTGTTCTGCATTATCTATCCAAATTTGCTCATTTATTAGACAAGATTTGTGAAAATTATTGACGTTTAACTATTTTAAGGCACCGCATTTGGCAGTCTTTTCATTGTTATTTTCAGTTTTCTCAAATTTATTGTCAAAACAAAAAATCTTTTTCATGAGATACAGTCAACTGATGAGCTTATTACAGATTGTTATTGTTGTTATGCATCATCTATCCAAATTTCACAAATATTAGACAAGAATTGTGAAAATTATTAACGTTTAACTGTTTTAAGCCATGGAATTTTGTAGTCTTCTCAATGTAATTTTCAGTTTTTTCACATTTTTATGCTCTGAAAATTCTTTTTCATGAGACACTTTTCACTGATGAGCTTATCACAGATTTTCATTGTTGTTATGCATCATCTATCCAAATTTCAGAAATATTAGACAAGATTTGTGAAAATTATTAACGTTTAACTATTTTATGGCATGTAATTTGGCAGTCTTTTCAATGTCATTTTCAGTTTCTCACATTTATATGCTCTAAAAATACTTTTTCATGAGACACAGTCAACTGATGAGCTTATCACAGATTTCTATTGTTGTTATGCAACATATATCCAAATTTTACAAATATTGAACAAAATTTATGAAAATTATTAACGTTTAACTATTTTAAACCATAGAATTTGGCAGTCTTCTCAATGTAATTTTCAGTTTTTTCACATTTTTATGCTCTGAAAATTCTTTTTCATGAGACACTTTTCACTGATGAGCTTAACACAGATTTTCATTGTTGTTATGCATCATCTATCCAAATTTCACAAATATTAGACAAGATTTGTGAAAATTATTCACGTTTAACTATTTTATGGCATGTAATTTGGCAGTCTTTTCAATGTCATTTTCAGTTTCTCACATTTATATGCTCTAAAAATACTTTTTCATGAGACACAGTCAACTGATGAGCTTATCACAGATTTCTATTGTTGTTATGCAACATATATCCAAATTTTACAAATATTGAACAAAATTTATGAAAATTATTAACGTTTAACTATTTTAAACCATGGAATTTGGCAGTCTTTTCAATGTCATTTTCAGTTTTCTCAATTTATATGCTCTTAAAATTCTTTTTGATAAGACACAGTCAACTGTTGAGCTTATCACAGATTTTTATTATTGTTATGCATCATCTGTCCAAATTTCACAAATATTAGACAAGATTTGTGAAAATTATAAATGTTTAACTATTTTAAGGCACCGCATTTGGCAGTTTTTTCAATGTC
This sequence comes from Lingula anatina, assembly GCF_051362555.1. Lineage (NCBI taxonomy): Eukaryota > Metazoa > Brachiopoda > Lingulata > Lingulida > Lingulidae > Lingula > Lingula anatina. The sequence goes on along the minus strand of NC_141769.1, from coordinate 21,441,918 downwards.
ATTTTCAGTTTTCTCAATTTTATATATTCCGAAAATATCCTTTTTATTAGACACAGTCAACTGTTAAGGTTAACTTTATCAAAATTATAAATATTTAACTATTTTACTGTGGGAAATTTGTCGATTTTTAGAATTTAATTTTCACATTTTTCAAAAATATTGTTCTTTTCCAGGTGACCTTTTCCATACAGCATGGTGGCTTTTTTGGTGAACTGATTCTTCCTGTCTGGTCATGGCTAATTCCTATAGAAAAAACAGGCAGCAAAAGACAACAGCAAGAGCAGTACTATGTCTCATCCATGTGTACAATAGATGGTATATGGCAAGCTTTAGGACATTGTCAAATGGTGTGCTAAACCCTATTCCAGAAACCGCTTGTAAGGTGGAATCTGCATCTGGTATTGGTAGTAAGGAGATGTCTTAAATGGGTATACATTCTTTTCCAGAGGACAGTTATGGGTAATTTGTCACCTCTTACACAAACAAACTCAAATCATAATATTTGATGTTTAATGTGAGGCTAATTAGATGTTGTGAAATTGAAAAAAAAATGTTTTAGATAATTCTCACTCTTCTCATACAAAATGTCAAACAACTACAATTCTATTACACACTGTCAACTGTTAAGCTTATCACAGATTTTTGTTATTGTTCTGCATTATCTATCCAAATTTTCTTATTTCTTGGACAAGATTTGTGAAAATTATTAATGTTTAACTATTTTATACCATGGAATTTGGCAGTCTTTTCATTGTTATTTTCAGTTTTCTCAAATTTATTGTCCAAAAAAAAATCTTTTTCATGAGATACAGTCAACTGATGAGCTTATCACAGATTGTTATTGTTGTTATGCATCATCTATCCAAATTTCACAAATATTAGACAAGATTTGTGAAAATTATTAACGTTTAACTATTTTATGGCATGTAATTTGGCAGTCTTTTCAATGTCATTTTCAGTTTCTCACATTTATATGCTCTAAAAATACTTTTTCATGAGACACAGTCAACTGATGAGCTTATCACATATTTTTATAATTGTTATGCAACATCTATCCAAATTTTACAAATATTGAACAAAATTTATGAAAATTATTAATGTTTAACTATTTTAAACCATGGAATTTGGCAGTCTTTTCAATATCATTTTCAGTTTTCTCTTAAAATTCTTTTTCATGAGACACATTTAACTGATAAGCTTATCACAGATTTTTATTATTGTTCTGCATCATCTGTCCAAATTTCACAAATATTAGACAAGATTTGTGAAAATTATTAATGTTTAACTATTTTAAGGCACAGCATTTGGCAGTTTTTTCAATGTCATTTTCATTTTTCTCAATTTTATATATTCCAAAAATATCCTTTTTATTAGACAGACAACTGTTAAGGTTAACTTTATCAAAATTATAAATGTTTAACTATTTTACTGTTGGAAATTTGTCAATTTTTAGAATTTAATTTTCACATTTTTCAAACATATTGTTCTTTTTCCAGGTGACCTTTTCCATACAGCATGGTGGCTTTTTTGGTGAACTGATTCTTCCTGTCTGGTCATGGCTAATTCCTATAGAAAGAACAGGCAGCAAAAGACAACAGCAAGAGCAATGCTATGTCTCATCCATGTGTACAATAGATGGTATATGGCAAGCTTTAGAACATTGTCAAATGGTGTGCTTAACCCGATTCCAGAAACCGATTGTAAGGAGGAATCTGCATCTGGTATTGGTAGTAAGGAGATGTCTTAAATGGGTATATATTCTTTTCCAGAGGACAATTATGGGTAATTTGTCACCTCTTACACAAACAAACTTAAATCATTATATTTGATGTTTAATGTGAGGCTAATTAGATGTTGTGAAATTGAAAAAAAAAATGTTTTAGATAATTCTCACTCTTCTCATACAAAATGTCAAACAACTACAATTCTATTACACACTGTCAACTGTTAAGCTTATCACAGATTTTTGTTATTGTTATGCATTATCTATCCAAATTTGCTCATTTCTTGGACAAGATTTGTGAAAATTATTAACGTTTAACTATTTTATACCATGGAATTTGGCAGTCTTTTCATTGTTATTTTCAGTTTTCTCACATTTATATGCTCTGAAAATTATTTTTCATGAAACACATTTAATTGATGAGCTTATCACAGATTTTTATTGTTGTTATGAGTCATTTATCCAAATTTCACAAATATTAGACAAGATTTGTGAAAATTATTAACATTTCACTATTTTAAATCATGGAATTTGGCAGTCTTTTCAATGTCATTTTCAGTTTTCTCAATTTATTGTCTAAAATAATCTTTTTAATGAGACACAGTTAACTGATGAGCTTATCACAGATTTTTATTGTTGTTATGCATCATTTATCCAAATTTCACAAATATTAGACAAGATTTGTGAAAATTATAAACATTTCACTATTTTAAGCCATATTAAGCCTTTTCAATGTCATTTTCAGTTTTCTCAAAAATATATGTTCTGAAAAAAATTTTTTTCATTTGACATTGTCAACTGATGTGCTTTTCACAGATTTTTTTTGCTGTTAAGCATGATTTGTATAAATTTCACAAATATTGGACTAGATATACCAACATTATTAACATTTAACTATTTAAAGTTATCGAATTTGGCAGTTTTTTCAATGTTATTTTCAGCTTCTCAAATATATTGACTGAAAATATCCTTTTTATTAAACACAGTCATCTATTTAGCTTAACTTTATCAAAAGTATTTATGTTTAACTATTTTAATCTGGAAAAGTTATCACTTTTTAATATTTAATTTACACTTTTTTCAAATATATTTTGTCAAATGGTGTGCTAAACCCGGATGCAGAAACTGATTGTTAGGAGGAATCTGCACCTGGTATTGGTAGTAAGAAGAAGTCTTGAATTGGTATATGTTGTTTTCTAGGTCACATTTCTGGACAATTTGTTACCTCTACACAAGCAAACAAATTATCACATTTGATGTTTCTTTGGAGACTGAATGATATATTGAATGATATATAGTATATATTGGCGTATTAAAATATTTGTTTTCAATAATTCTCACTCTTCTCATACAAATTGCCAATAAGCTACACTTCTGTTACACACAGTCAACTGATAAGCTTATCACAGATATCTGCAGTTGTTAAATGTCATTTTTTCAAAATTAAAAAGGATGAAATATAATTGACAAAATTGTTAATATTTAATTATATTCATGATGGTTATTTTGGTACATTTTAAGTCTTATTGCACATTGTGCTCTGCCACCACGTCACTGTTACTGCTTCTCCTCTTAAACTGTAAGAGCCCATGTATCCATCTCTTGTATGTAGGTCAGATATAATCTCAACTTGATCCATGAGCATTTAATAAAGCTTGTCAAGCACAACACTAAGGTGTCTGTTTTTTTTTTGTTTTTTTGTTTTCCATATGGTATACAAGTTGCTCCATATCAGAAAGTACAACCTCGCAATATTCATTTGTGAAAATAAAATGTGAAATAACTCCAAAATTAGCAGAGATATACCCATAGTTACTTTAAGACTTCAATAGGAAGTCATATACTGTCATTCTAACTGTCACCTTGAAATTGACCTTTGATCTACTTTTAACCAACCATGAACTGAACTTTGCAACATTTTTTGTCCCTTATATCACCAAAACTGCCAGAGATACGCCCAAAGTTACTATTGAACTTGAACAGGAAGTCATATACTGGCATTAATATGTGACCTTGAAATTGACCTTTGAGCTACTTTTCACCATGAACTGAACTTTGCAACTTTTCCATCCTTTATATCTCCAAAACTGGCAGAGGTACGCCCATATTTAATATTGATCTTGAAGAGGAAGTCATATACTGGTAATCTGTGATCTTGAAATTGACCTTTGACCTACTTTCCTTTATTCTCATTCTTTCTGCAACCTTGGATTTAAACTTTAACTTCTCCCCACAGTTTTGTTATAAATGGAAATATTCTTCAAAAAATTGAGAACTCTTATTTATTGCATTTTGTAAAAGTTTGTCAAGCACAACACTGGAGGTGGACTCCATTTTTGTTTCTATAAGAATTCGCTCCAGCTGGTGGTACATTACCCAGAGGCAGTATCCTCTCTCTGACCCTCTTGTTTTCACCTTTCTCAAATGAATTGTGGAAAAAACTTCAATTACACATAGCAGGTTAACTGGTTTTACCTTTTTATTGTTAAACTTAAGTGGTATACATTTCACAAACTTTGGACTAGATTTGTCAAAATTATTAACTTTTAACTATTTTCATCCATGGAATTTGCCAGTTTTTTTAGGTAGTTATCAGTTTTCTCAAATATGTTGTCCTAAAAATTACTTTCATTACATACAGTTAACTGATCAGCTTATCTCAGATTATTTCAGTTGCCAAGCTACAGTTGTACAAGTTTCACAAACATGATAGTACATCTCGCAGAGTGAAGAACGTTTAACTAATTTAATCTGGGGAATTTGGCAGTTTTTTAAATGTAATGTGCACACTTCTGAAATATATATTGTTAAAAAATACACGGTCAGTTACACATTAATCAGTAATTACACAGTGTAACTGATGAGCTTATCACATTTCTATTGTTGTTAAGCAGCATTGTACATATCACAAATAATGGACTAAATTTGTCAGAATTATTAATGCTTAACAATTGTAAGCCATGCAATTTACCCGTTTTCTTAATGTAATTATCTGTTTTCTGAATGTTCTCAAAAAAAAAATCACAATCAACTGATAAGCTTGTCTCAGATTTATATAAAGTTGTTAAGCTTCAGTTGTACAAATGTCACAATCATTGGACTTAATATGTCATTATTATTTTAATTCAAAACATTTAACTGTTTTTATCATCGGAATTTGCCAGTCTTTTAAGTCTAGTTTTCACTTCTCAAAAATTCACTTCAATTACACACAGTCAACAGCTTACCTCAATCATAATCAAGTTGCTCTTTCTAGACTGAAACACGGATGTAGGTCTAACGTTTAAAAACCAACCTTATTACATTTTTGCTCACATACACCTGCACATACACTGTAGATTCATGTGTGGACATACAAAGACGTGGATGTCATATACAGCTACATGTAGTGTGTTGATATCATAATGTGGTAGGTACTTATTGCAACAGAGACGATCATATTTTCCTCCAGGTGGCGTTATAGTACTGCCCAGTTTGTCAAACATGGCGAAAACTGTTCAGATAAAAGCAGTGGACCAATTTAGAATCGCCATTGACCTACATAATAATATTTCATTTTGGGTGTTTTCTTCTGGTTTCTTTTTTAAATATATTTAACACAAATGCACTATATATATATATATATATATATATATATATATATATATATATATATATATATATATATATATATATATATATATATGCATTTTGATTTTATTAAATTTTTAATCAAGTTTTGTTCGTCAGATTAGGGTGAGGGTTGGACTGAAAAGCTTTACCCCTCCCCCATAAGGCAAATTGAACCTACTCACTGGGAAGAGTTGTTACACCTTACGTGATCAGGGAGTGGATGCGAGGCGGTCTGGAAACTAAGTATACGAATATTTGTGTTTTAACCTATTCAGTATAACGTTTCAATGTATCAGTGTTAGGGATTTAATGTTCACTTTATTTATAATTGATTTTATAAGAAGTGCTGTGACGCGTGCATGCATAAAAATGGTTTGGCCATTCCCCAGTGTTTCCCCCACAACATTTTGCTTCCTCCATTACTTCACCTTATCACGTCCTATGGAAATGTCAATTATTTCGAACTTCGTTAGTAGAAAAAGTATCGTCAGTTGAAGACGTACCAGGAGTATATTTGCAAGAAGCAGACAAAAAAGGGGAAATGCTGTGGAATCTCCCATTTAAATTCCTATTTACTGACATGTAAATATTTGTAGTAAGCGGTTTGAGGTCGAAATAAAAAGAGCATAACAGACAGTAGGTACACTGTATAAGACTTCCATTTCGAAAAACGATTTCACTAGTCCAGTTGTACTATTTCAGTCCGTTGAATATATAAGTTTAATTATAGCTACACGTACAGATCTTTGTGTGACGGAGTTTTAAAAATTGTGGGTTCACTGGCCAACAATGTCAACCCTTCAAGGCATAGGGGGCGAACTGATAGCGCAAAATACTCTTTCAAACAAATGTTAATCGTTCTGTTGATACCTCATGTTGATACCTTTAAAATAAGGCATTGAGTACTAGAAACATGGCGTGTTTAAGACTGCGTGGTCGTCAGATACAGGTTTGGTTTATTTCAGTAAAGATATCTGCCCCTTATGCCTTTCAACTTGCTCTATTCTCGTAAGACCTTCAAGTTTGCTGGCGTGGCCTTTGTTAAATGATACTACAATATTGATTACCCTCTACCAGGGCCACAGATTGATTCTTCACTAGATACACGTTTTCACAGATATGTTTCTAGTTAAACGATGGGACTTCTGTCCTGCATGCGTCAGAGAAAAGTGCACATGAAATCAGCGGCCCTGGGAGATTGTTGGTTATGATACACGCGACCAAGAAAGTTCGGAAACGTGAAATTGTTTTTCAATAATCAAAAAAAAAAAAAATGTAATGTGTTGGGAAAATTTTCTGTGTAAATAAACATTAACAAATTGTGGGTTCATTAATCAACAATATTTGGTTAAAATATTTACTGTAACTAAATATGGTTATTTTATAATTATTCAAAATAACGATGTTTCCGAACTTTTTAGGGCGAAAGTACCAGCAAGGTAACGAGTGGTGACTAAATCAAATAAATCATGTAAATATAGAAATAGTCACAAGTTATTGATCTTATTAGTCAGTGACGCACACATTTTGTGTAATAATTGATGAACTGCTTTATATCTCTTTAATTACTGTCAATTTCTCAAATTTGTTCGGATTTTTTTTTAGGAATGCTTGTAGATATTGATAACACCAAACCGTAAACGAGTAGTTAAGTTGACCATTTATTGGTGAAATGTAATACATTTGTTGTATATGTTACACCTTTGAGATATAACTTTGTTTTACATGCATGTCTTACAGATATTCAAAGTGATTAAGTAGTGATTTAAGTGTACTTAAACTTGGTAGTTTTACAATAAAATACTTAGAGATAATTAATACATAGTTGTTTGGCACTAAATAAAGACTTTCCAAATATACAAAATGTCTTAGTTATTTCTTTGACGGTTGCGTTTCTCAGCGGCAACCTGGGGTTGGGCTTCAAACTTGTCTTACGTTTCTAAAATTTCTTTAAGGTATTACGATTTGTTTAGAATTTTACTTAGGTTACTACAATAATTTCATTGACTCAATGGTACCCCTCGGGTTTGGGTTCGTTTCTTGGTTCGGGTACTTGTAAATCATTGAATACTTTTCAAGGGGCTTTACAGAAATTTCCCTTTGGTTACTATAAGAGGAAAGTCTTCTCGGGGAGGGTGGGTGGGAAAAGATAGAGGAGTAGGTAACGCGCTTGCCTCCGAGTCAAAAAGTCCCAAGTTCGAAACCTGGCGCTGCTGGGTCCCAGCAAATTACCTTTTGCAAAAAAATATTCAAATAATCAAGGTAAACTAATACAAGAGGCTCTATAGGTAAGACCTGTGAACTAGAGAACGAGAGTTAAAGGGAACAGAAGGTGAAAAATGAAAGGAAATTCAACATACAAATATCTGTACATTATTTTTATTATTTATTACATCCTTAATATTTTGAGCGAAAACTTAAATTTGCACACATGCGAATCAGGAACAGCATAAAAACATGGTCAATTTCCAAGCTTATTCTAGTCATGACATTTAAGAAAAATATACAAACAAAACTGAAAAGATTACGCAGAAACAAAAACGGTGACTTAAAATTCATTAATCCATAAATGCTAACGCCCTTACTCTGGTCTCCGGTGCTCAGTGACCACGAAACACTTAGCAAAAATACCCCAACATGACGCGCGGGACTGGCATCCAATCAGACCTTTTTCTCTCAATCACCCCTCATCACAACCAAAGAAATATTAATTAATAATAGATATTTTCATGCATATGGACAAAGAAGTTTTTCCAGGATAGCACTAACATTTCTGCTTTGCGAAATTGCCAAAAAGTCGAACAACACACAAATGAGCTCATGCAATGCTGATAAATTTTGGTGGCCCCAAGAAGAGGCAATCTTTATCACGTTGGTAACATATATTCCCCCTACTGCGATAACGAATGCGCAGTAATTTCGTGAAAATCCCTATTTCTCTCCTGGTTTCATTTTGTTAACATTGTTTTAGACCCCTCCCAGCACAGTAAATGTGTATCTGTCACTGATCAGACACAATATCAAAACACCGAAACCAAAGTAAGTTCATTCTTAACATGCGTCACAAACGTATGTCCGCAATTTAAAAAGGATCGTTTCTTATACATGGGCAATTCTGCAATCACGTGGACAAATTTAATCATTTTCCTAACGCTGTAATGTCCAAAGCATTATAACTTGAACAACAGTGTTTGTAAGTTATTTTTAATTAACAACTTGTTCATTTCTCAAACTTAACGGTCACTGTATGAACCCGTTTGTATCTCAAAAGTTTCATGTAATGAAGTTGAGATATTTTTCTTATCGGAATCTCAGAATTCAGTTCAATTTAATTCAAAATAAATATTTCAAATATCCTCAAATGCACAGCTAAGTGACTAATTGTAGATTTGCCCACAGACAATTTTTACCTTCAACTAGAAAATCAATAGTACTGGCGCAGTACTCTACCTAAAAATCGCATAATAATAATAATAATAATAATAATAATGATAATAATAATAATATTTGATAACTATCATTTTTGTTTTCATCCATCATTTCAGCAAAATACTTTTTGAATTAAAATTATTTTGTTAAAGGTGAACTCCAAAAAGTGCCGTATTTTTGTTTGAGAATTGATGGGTACTTCCTTCCGACACAATAATAAATATACATAATAAATAAAATACCTTGAAACGATATGAGCGGATAAATTACTGTACTACGATTTAGAAACAAATCTATATTATATAACCAGCGACATGCAGGGTCGACGCCATCCATTTCTTTCTTTTTCTCTGATCAGAAGTTTCGTTCAAAATTTTTGCTGCGTACAACAATTTTTTTATACACATTTTATGCAGAAGATTACTATCCAAGGTAAAGATTACATTTCATATCAAATGTCAACCCTGTAAATAAACTACAAGACAAACTTCAACAAGCGAGACAATCTTGGCATGGGCTCAGGCGATGTCCAACATGAATCTGATGTCTTTGATCGGCGACGCATCCAATCACCCGGTAAACAGCAGTTGGGAGTCACTGAAATAAACGAAGGAAATCACATTCATGACACAGTTTGATGAAGCAGTATGTGTATATCTTTACAACATGCTATTTGGAACACAAGGGATTATGTTAACCAAACACTATTTTGCCATTCCTATTCTTTTCTACCCTATGCACTGTTTAATGACAACATACTTCTTTGCATTCATACGTAAGATGCGGTATGAAAGGACCAGGTGCCCGGATAACAGAAATATTCACGGAAATGAAAGTCAGTGAATGAAAACATTTGGCAGATGCGCCCAATTAGTTTAAAATTGACAGGATCTAAAAAAGACATTATCTAGGCACGTTTTCACTGCCCAAGCCAGGTTTTTTCAGGCAGAGGGGGCGAGGATACATAAGCTGGATTTCGTCTAGTTTCGTTTCATGTACAATTTTTTCGCTTTTCATTTGTTCTTGTTCTTGTTTTGATTTGTTAATATGGAAGAGAGAAGGAATACCTCTTAAATTAAGGGACGGACACTGTACCCCCGACCACCCCCCACCCACCCCTCACCTCCCCAACCTGGTCCCGTCGTTTCAAGGAATGCAATGACACAATAATTCAACATCTTGTTACTGAACGTGCATTTGTCTGTTTAAAGTTTACTTTCATATACAATATATGTTTGATTTTTTGAAAACAGGTCAATGACCTCGCCAATAAAAGAACTAGGAGAATGTAGATACCTACCCAATCGTCTTACTTGTTGAGGACTTGTTCAGACCTTTGGACAGCTGCAATAAGCCCCTCACTTCCTCATTGGCAAGTGCGTTTCTTCTCTGAAATTACAGAAAATAAATCATTCAAACTCTGAGCTGATTTTGAAATTCTAATGAAGAGTGTATTGAACATAAGTGCAATGTTCCCACAGTCATAAGGACTAAAATGTCCCTGTGCGAAACGCATCATTTGGACAAACGTCGTCTACACAAAATACACAACGTTATATTATATCATCTATACAATACTACGGCAGCTTCCTGTCATTTTCTGTGCTAAATTTTTGGCCTACATGTGGAAATTGCAGCAACGTACCAAGAACCTCTGTCTTCTCCATCTTCTATTGACCTTGGTCCTACCTGAACACCTCTCACCGAAATGCTCACCTGTATTACATAATAATGTACAGGTCACCCGCTTTTTGAACGCAAGTTTCGATTTAAACTTGTTTTTGTTATTTGATATGGCGCAAGGGGTCCTAATCCCGGGATGGTGATTTAGGTATTTCTGCTATCATATTGGCAAAAATAATAACATCTTATCAACCATTTAGTTTAATATCAAATTATTTGGCTATGTTTCCCCCCCTCCCCCCCAAAAAAAGTCACCTGTACTGATTGTGTTAGAGAAGACAAGATGCGTTTTTTGTTTACCCGATTTGTACAGAATGTTAAAATTAGTGGCAGCGTTCATTAGGACCTAGAGTGAGTACAGCTTAGTTAAAGGGATAATAACTCTTGGTTTTGGCTAAAAAATGAATTTTCCTGGAGTAAACAACAATTTTCCCATACTTACCAATGGTTAATGAATCCATTTTTACATTCAAAGTTAGTCCCTGTTTTTTTTTCTAAAAAGTTTGGTTTTTTGTTAAAATCTCTTAAGAGATTATAACAGAGTATAGCCATCAATGGATGTCACGTGGTCTGAAGACAAGCTTAGATATCAGAATAATAGCTATAACTGCCATTTTTGTGGTAAAACAGAATATATTGTATTTGTATGAGTTATACACAATGTTTTTATTGTGAAATATAGATCTCATACGAAGAGTTATTATCCCTTTAACTAGAGCTCTCACAGCTAGGATTTACTTAACAGATGTGTTTTATAAAGTACATAAAAAACTAATACTGACTCAGACTAGGTGTAAATGTTCTCACCTCCCTTGAGAAGATACAGCCCAGCTGTCGTATGAGAGGGTACCACTGAGGAGGGGGGAGGCTGATCACAATTCACACGAAATAAAATCATCAATTCACAAACCACAGTTTATAAAACTTTATTCATATTTCACTGAAAATGTGCGTCAAAAATCACTGAACCACCGGGTATAATGACTTTCTTTCACGAATAACGGAGAGTAAAAAGTGCCATGTACGAGTCACAGGAATGGGGTGCTTCACGCTAAATAAAATGAACGTTTCACGCATCTTGGGAAGTAAATAATGGCTTTCAAGGGTAAGGAAAATACCCAATGGAAGCCTCGTATGGGGCTGTGATAACTAACGTACGAACAATACTGCCAAAATGTTTCAATCACCTTTGCGAAAGAAACTTCAGCTACAACTACCTACTCTTAGAATATTACTTTTGCAAGGTTGAAGATGTTACCCCCCTCCCAAGCATCAAATTAAACTACCAGCCCAGACGCGGGTACCAGCCCAGGGGTAGCGGCGTCTGATCTACCAGTGAATTCAGGATCATTCGGTGCCCAGTCTGGTAGTTGGCTAGGCCTAGTATAGTATATGTTAGATTCACGACATTAACTCTTAAACTAAAATAGGTTTCCAACACTATCCATGAATTATTACTCGAATAACATCTTTATTCCCCCAGTCCAGGCTAACGTTGGCTTCACTAACACAATTGGGTGGTTTTTGCGGAGGCCGTCACAATCATGGTTGAGACAGCGTCATAAACCAGACACCGCAGCCTGTGGCACATTTTTCTTATGAACAAAGATTGTTCACTTAAAATATTCTTCACAGTGGCAGATAGATTAGCTAAAAAAGGGGAATGAAAAAGAGTTAAAGGCCAAAACGAGTAAAGTAGATTTAGCAAAGACGTTAAAAAATAATCACTTTGTTTAAAAGCAGGAGCTGCCAGGCCTTATAAACGGATTCTAGGCGTTAACTAACCCTACCCGCAGATCTTTTAGCTCTAACACCCATCTATACCACATAATCCGCGAATTAACCAGCACACCGTAAATGTATTTACCACCGCGCTCTTCCATTTGGTTTCAAATACAACAAAACCAGCCTTCAGTGTGTGTGTGTGTGTGTGTGTGTGTGTGTGCTCTTGTGCACACATTCTAACCGAGGACACACACCCGCCCGAAACCCACTAACCGAGGACACACCTCCAACCGAGGACGTCCTCGGTTGACATAAGCAGTGGAATGCATAAAGGGGCCCATTTCAAGTTAGGTGGTGAAATTTGACGCTATTCTGAGCCAGTCCTCGGTTATGCTGTATAGCGCGGGCCAAATTCCCGCCACGAGTGTATCAGAAATACTGTCCAACTTTTTGTCTGAAATCGGGCTATACACACGCGTCCTCGGTTGTGCTGTAAAGGGCGGACCAAATTCCGCGTCCTCGGTTGTGCTGTAAAGGGCAGACTAAACTGAAACTAATGTTATATCTCAGATGTCTATATATTCAGTAAGTTCATATTTTTAAACTAAAGGTCTTTTTTTATCAAATTAAGCTCTCCTAGGCCGTTACGTAACTACATAACTATCATCGCACTGTACATATTACGGCACGCTTCTTTATTAGTACAACTGACTTGGAGTGGTTTAAATAAAGAAGAACTGTCTGAATTTGTGGCTCACTCGGTAGATCTTAGGACCGACAATCTTTTGAGGGTGCAAGAATTACTCTGAAGTATCAAATAAACGTACCGGTAGGCCTACGTTAATTAATTTTCCAAATTTCTTCCCGCCGGTACGCTCCACTTTCACCCAGTACGCTTATTAATTTTTCAAAAATCTTCCACCCGGTATGTTTATTAAATACATATTGTACCGGTGGGAAATTACACAAGTACAAGTCACGCTTTTTATTTTCTTAAATTGAAGTATAATGAGAAGAAAATTGAGATCTCAACTCATTACCGACTGTTCTACCAACAGCACTGGAAAGTAGGTCAAGCGGAAGTCGCTCTCTGAACACAACAGTACATGCGTCACCTGATTTCAGTTCCTATAAATAGACGTGCTTTCCCTTCAACAGTGACAACTACTCATGTACATCGATCGAATGATGCAATGTCGCAAGGTGATAGGATCATATTTATAGCTAAGGAGGTCATTTCAAGTGCAGCAAAGACGTTGTGCCTGTTTTCAAACGTCAATTATTTCATGCCGATTTATGATTTAAACGATGTTAAATTACATTTCTATGTAAGATAAACCCTTAGGAGTTTACAGGTATGCAAAACGAACCTTATATCTGAGAATAAATTTACTATGAATAACGTCTCCGTATGGCTCTCGGAGGCGGCTTAGGTGCGACATATCTGGGTCTTCGGCCCCTGACGATTATGAAATTTAACTCATGGCAAATATATATATATATATATTTTTTAAATAAATTAGATATCCCGTTTTTAAGATAAATTATAATACTGAGTGAATTTTACCTGGTGAATTTTTTTTTTTTTTTTTTTTACAATGATCAATAGCTAGCTTTTTTCTTTCTCTTCTTCTTCTTTACTTTTATTTATTTATTTCATTTTTTCTTTTTTTTTGGGGGGGGGGGGGAGTGGTGCAAAGGTTTTTTCCACCCAGTACTTTTATTCCATCCAGTACTTTTATTAAATTTCGAGATTTTTTACACCCAGTACTTTTATTCCATCAGTACTTTAATTAAATTTTGAGATTTTTTCCACCCAGTACTTTTATTCCATCAGTTCTTTTATTCGATACTTCAGAGTAAATTAAAAGGGTAAATGGATCGTCCGTAAACCCCCTTTACACTGAATGGGCCCCTGTCGGTCCATGTCGCTAACACAGAGCACACATATTCATAAACACCGCATTTGCAAGAACCGCTTTGTGAAATAAAAAAAGATAAAAAAGACGCCCCGACAATTACGCGTCCTGATATATAGGCCTACAGTTCGGATATGCACACGGCAAAAACGATTAAGGGACCGTTCCCAGATCCTATCGTACTAACTATGGATCGATCTCTCCCAGAAGGAATGCTATATAAATTGCAATCAACGTAATCAGTGTGATCTGGCCAATTTTACAAAGTTGCTGTTTTTCCCTTTTCTCAGCATAATATTATATGCGATGCAACATTTTAAAGAGAACCGATAGGTCTATTTTCATGAAACTCACAGAACTGATGAATATTAGTTAAACGCAGGTCAAGTTTGAAAATCTTCATAATGGGCTGCTTTTTTTTTCAGAAAATTTGCTGTTGTTTTTGCTTTTTTCAGCATACATGCAACACTGTAAACACAGTTCAAGGAGAAGCAATAGGTCTATTGTCATGAAACTCACAGAACTGATGATTATTAGTAAAAGGGTTGTCAAGATCAAAAATCGGCATATCCGGGCCATTTTTTGTCAAAAGTTATGCTGTTTTTTTTCTGCCATTTTCAGCATATAAGTAACACTGTAAGCACATTTCAGGGAGAACCAATAGGCCTGTTGTCATTAAACTCACAGGAGTGATCAATGTTACCAATATACAAATCAAGTTTGAAAATAGGATTGATTGGTTGAGTTTTGTGGAAGTTGTGCCTTGTTTTGATATATATAAGTGGTTTTCCTCAGATTTGATTGTCAGGCATGTTGACAGTTTCGTTATTGAACTAACTAGATATGTAAATATGTTAGTGTTTGTCTGAAATTTTCTGCATCTTTACAACATTGCTAGTTGATTATATAAATATGACGGTAAACATGTTATCATGTACTGTGTAATACAGTGTCTCAAAATGGAGGCAATTGGGTGATTATTTTCAAAAGTTTTGCATTTTTTCTCCTTTTTTCATTGTACATGCAACACTGTAAACACATTTCAAGGAGAACCAATAGGCCTCTTTTCATAAAACTCACAGAACTGATGATTATAAGTAAAAGAATGGTCAAGATTGAAAATCAGCATGACCAGGCCCTTTTCTTTCAAATGTTATGCTGTTTTTTTTCAGCATATAAGTAACACTGTAAGCACATTTCAGGGAGAACCAATAAGCCTGTTTTCATGAAACTCACAGGAGTAATCAATGTTATCTATATACAAATCAAGTTTAAAAATAAGATTGATTGGTTGAGTTTTGAGGGACTTCAGCTTTTATTTGTATATAAGTGGTTTTCCTCAGATTTGATTGTCAGGCATGTGGACAGTTTCGTTATTGAACTAACTAGATATGTAAATATGTTAGTGTTTGTCTGAAATTTTCTGCATCTTTACAACATTGCTAGTTGATTATATAAATATGACGGTAAACATGTTATCATGTACTGTGTAATACAGTGTCTCAAAATGGAGGAAATGGGGTGATAATTTTCAAAAGTTTTGCATTTTTTTTCTCCTTTTTTCAGTGTACATGCAACACTGTAAACACACTTCAAGGAGAACCAATAGGCCTGTTTTCATGAAACTCAGAGAACTGATGATTATTAGTAAATTAAAAAGAATGATCAAGATTGAAAATCAGCATGACCAGGCCCTTTTCTTTCAAATGTTATGCTGGTTTTTTTTTCAGCATATATGTAACACTGTAAGTACATTTCAAGGAGAACCAATAAGCCTGTTTTCATGAAACTCACAGAACTGATGATTATTAGTAAAAGAATGGTCAAGATTGAAAATCAGCATGACCAGGCCCTTTTCTTTCAAATGTTATGCTGTTTTTTTTTAAGCATATAAGTAACACTGTAAACACATTTCAAGGAGAACCAATAGGCCTCTTTTCATAAAACTCACAGAACTGATGATTATAAGTAAAAGAATGGTCAAGATTGAAAATCAGCATGACCAGGCCCTTTTCTTTCAAATGTTATGCTGTTTTTTTTTTTCAGCATATAAGTAACACTGTAAGCACATTTCAGGGAGAACCAATAAGCCTGTTTTCATGAAACTCACAGGAGTAATCAATGTTATCTATATACAAATCAAGTTTAAAAATAAGATTGATTGGTTGAGTTTTGAGGGACTTCAGCTTTTATTTGTATATAAGTGGTTTTCCTCAGATTTGATTGTCAGGCATGTTGACAGTTTCGTTATTGAACTAACTAGATATGTAAATATGTTAGTGTTTGTCTGAAATTTTCTGCATCTTTACAACATTGCTAGTTGATTATATAAATATGACGGTAAACATGTTATCATGTACTGTGTAATACAGTGTCTCAAAATGGAGGAAATGGGGTGATTATTTTCAAAAGTTTTGCATTTTTTTCTCCTTTTTTCAGTGTACATGCAACACTGTTAACATATTTCAAGGAGAACCAATAAGCCTGTTTTCATGAAACTCACAGAACTGATGATTATTAGTAAAAGAATGGTCAAGATTGAAAATCAGCAAGACCAGGCCCTTTTCTTTCAAATTTTATGCTGTTTTTTTTTTTTTTTTTTTTTTTTTTTTTCAGCATATATGTAACACTGTAAGCACATTTCAGGGAGAACCAATAACTTAAAGCCTGTTTTCATGAAACTCACAGAACTGATTATTATGAGTAAAAGCATATTAGTAACACTGTAAGCACATTTCAGGGAGAACCGATAGGCCTGTTGTCATTAAACTCACAAGAGTGATCAATGTTATCTATATACAAATCAAATTTAAAAATAAGATTGATTGGTTGAGTTTTGAGGGACTTCAGCTTTTATTTGTATATAAGTGGTTTTCCTCAGATTTGATTGTCAGGCATGTAAACAGTCTCATTATTGAATTTACTAGATATATAAATTGGGTTGTTTGACAATTTCTGCGTCTTGACAATATTGCTAGTTGATTATATAAAAATGATGGTAAACCTGTTATCTTGTATTGTGTAAAAAAAGTGCCAAAATGGAAATGAACTCGTATCATTGTAGTTTGTCAGATTCAATCATTCACAATGTTCGTAATGGAGGAAATTGGACATTTAAACTTGTTATATTGATATTTTTGCCATCTCGACAATTTTCTTAGTTGATCATGTGAAATGGCAGTAAACTGTATTATTTTATGTAAAAAAGTTAAAAATGGAAAGAAACCCATTTCAGTACAGTGCTCTCTTGTATACATTTAGCATTTTCAAAGTATGACTTTGGAGTTCCATGAACCTGAAAACCTTTGCTAGTCACATTTTCTGAATATTCATGATACTAATATTTTATTATAAAAAATTGATGATCATTATGCTGTTAAGCATTATATAATATTGCATCAAATTGGAAGAAAGCACAATTTTGGGTGCTGCTGGCATGATGTCCTCAATTGTAAAATTGTGTACTGTGCAAGTCTGTATCCAATGGACGACACTTTGTGTTATCAAAATATAAAATTCATGATAATAAAAGAGTGCTAAATAGAAAATAAGCATTATGAAAATAAAATGTTTGAAAACGAATTTCTTTGGTCTTTTATTTTATTTCATCAGTATCCTTTCTTTTCCTAAATTAATTGATGTTTTATCTCATAATCTTCAATTCTAAAAAAGTGGCAAAGCCCAGCATTAAATATTGTATAACTGTTCATTTAATCATCACCTCTGGTGTTATTTTGGAATTTACCTTAAATATGAAAGAATTTCATAAAAATGTGAATTGCTGCAAAGTAACGCTATATAAAATTTGCTTTGCATTAAAAGTACAATCATTATTACATGTAGATGCATGCATGTCCTCGGTTGTAATGTGTAGTGTCTGTCCGTGTGTGTGTCCGTGTGTGTCCTCGGTTAGAATGTAAAATTCTTGTCAGCAAAAAATTAGTTTTTATAAAAAATTAATTTATAACATTCATACTTGAATAGATTTTACCCTAAATTGAATGTTTTTATTTTGATTTAACCAAGGAATAAGATGTCCTCGGTTGTATGGTGTTGTGCTGATGTCCTCGGTTGGTACACATAGACAAGTATGTGTGTGCGCGTGTATGCTGTAACACACTTTTTATCATAGTCGTAAACTCTCCTGACACATCTACTGACACTCTGCCACCCCCCCCCCCCCCCCCGGGCCAAGCACCGACCAATCTGCGTCCTAGGTGCAGTTACAGTTTGCTTGAGTCCATCATATTACTAAATTTTTCATCTACCCATCAGTACAATTGATGGCCTTTAATTTTTAAGTTTAAATAGCATGTCATCACTGCCCATTACTTATTGCGTCAGTGAAATTTCATTTTCCTATACAAATATCTCATACATATTAGGCACGTGGCCTTTAACGAGCACACCCTAATGCTAAATGTGTGTAAATTTGGTGACATTTGGTGATGTCATTTTAATTTAATGGACATTTCTTTTCCCCTGTGAAAATCACAGCGAAACGTCGGATTTGAGGGGGTACATGTAATAAATGTGAATAAATGGTATTAAATATTGATATCTTCACCGATAGCTTGTATTTGCTGTATCAATAATCATGTTAGTTATGGTATCTGAAATGAAAATCACTATTTATAACAATTTTCACCTGTGATGTGATCATTTATAAATAAAAGCACATGATACTGAGGGTGTGACAACCTTTTTGACCAATGTTGTATATCTCAGATAAATATTTTCAGTCCTTAATTTTGCTCTTCATTTACATGGAATGAGCATCGCCTGTGTTTGTACCGTAATTACTATCTTGATCTTGATTCTTTCTCATGTGAAATTTAAATGAGATTACATTACAGTGCAATCTACTTTAAATACGAATAAAACAGAAGTGAGCCAGCGCATGGTAGCCTGTGGTATCTATACTACCGTCAATTACTTCGTAGGGCTAAAAGAGGCAAGAATCATGATAGGGCGGATAAAGATGTTATAGGGACATATTTTTGAATAGCGACTGTACGTGTCCCTCTTATAGAAACGTTGTCTTTGCCACAGAGTCTCTGACACAACCAAGAGTCTTTGATCCTCTTACCTGCTGGAATATTGTTTGTTGTTCAGAGAAGTCGAAGTCCAAGTGAAATTTACCCAGGACCCCATGACGCCATCGAAAGTTGGTCACGATCCTCATGGAAGAAACATGGCATTCAACGCGTCCTGCTCTAAGATGGACAGCTTGGACAGCAATTAGCACGGCTTGTATCTGTGTACAGCTTGTTGGAGGACTTTCTCGTTACTGGGACAAGTTCGGGAGCGCAAATTTTCTATGAAGGTGGAGAATATTGAGCAGTTGTGTCCTTATGTCAGACTGTGACCTTATGCTGGCGTTCCTGATTAATATACGCGAGGGTACACTTCATCCGTGTTGAAGGGTATCAATACACGCACTCAAGCACATCCGAAACTCAATTTCCACAAGTTACCTCACACCTTTATCTGTCATCTTATTTACCTCCCCCCCCCCCAACACACACACACACACACACACACACACACACACACTCACACACACACACACCGCACACTTCCCTCAGAACACTGGATATTTTGTCGAAGGCTGGTTTCATCACATTGCCTTTTAATCTACCGTACAGTATATATGTAAGTTTCAAGATATTTACTCTTAAACTAAAATAGTTTTCCAACAGTACCCATGAATTATTATTTTATTACTTTAAGAACATCTCCCCCCCCACCTGTCTCGCGTTATGTCTTCACTAACCCAGTTGGGTGATATTTGTAGAGTCCGTCACAATCATGGTTGAGACAGCATCAACATTAAAACAACAGCCCATATGAACAGAGATTGTTTACTTGGAAAATTTTCACAGTGGCAGATAGATTAGCAATAAATAAATTAATAAATTAATAAGAGAAGGGGATGAAAAAGAGTTCAAGGCTAATAAGAGTAGATTTGGCCGAGACATGAATAAAAATCGAAACAATTACTTCATTTCAAAGCTGGAGCTTCTGGTCAGACGATTGAACTGCACACAAAGGTCAGCGCTTTTCCATCTGGTTGTCAATAGAACAAAACCAGCCTTCAGTGTGTGTGTGTGTGTGTGTGTGTGTGTGTGTGTGCGTACGTGCATGCTGTAACACAGTTTCAGCGGAGTGATAAACTCTCCTGATAGGCCTACATGGCCTGACTCTTTACCTCCTCCCCCCCCTCCCCCCCCCCCCCCCCCCCCCCCCCCCCCGGACGAAGCACCGAGCAATCCGCGACCCAGGTACAGTTACAGTTTGCTTGAGTCCGTCATAACACTTTCTTTTTTTTTCATCTAACGTGCAAGACAAGTGATGAGTCATGCATTATTAGGCGAAGAACATCCAGCCCCGTCTCACGTTGTCTTCACTAACACAATTGGGTGGATTTTTTGGAGTTCGTCACAATCATGGTTGAGACAGCGTTATGAACAAGACACCGCAGCCTGTGGCACATTTCACTTATGAACAAAGGTTGATCACTTAAAATATTCTTCACAGTGGCAGATAGATTGGCCAAAAAAGAGGATGAAAAAGTTCAATAAGAGTAAAGTACGAGTATTCTCCAGTGTATGCCTTAGCGAATCTTTAATAAAAATGAAAATTTTCGCCCTTGTTCGTTTTTTGTCTTTTACTTTTGATTCTGCAGTCGTAGCAAATTCTCTTTTTAAACTTTCATAGTGAATAATTTAGTTGAATCTCTCTTTTTTTATTAAAAAATGTAACTTCTTTGGAAATTGTCACCTTCTGTTTCCAGTACGTGGCCGTTCGTCTTTTCACCCAGACACCCACCCTTAATTTTGGATCTTCCTCTCATAGTAATGGGACGGATTTTCTTTCAGTTATTTAGAGGAAAACTATGTCAATTAGCTGATAAAACTTGTACATGAAAGCATTAATTATATCATAGCAGTCGGGAGCTGTGTCAACATCTTTTTACAGCTTTACATTTTAACTGAATTACTAACATTTTTCATCTTTTATTTTTTACGATCATCAGTGCAGAACTATTATTGTCTCTGTAACAGCCAGTTGAAAACCTTCAAAATGTTATTCTCTTAATTTTACAACAAAACATTAATTTTTGTAACCAAAAGAGTTTTGTTTTTCTTTCTTTTTTTAATTGAGGGTACCATTGGTGTGTGTGGGGGGTGGGGGGGGGAGGGGGGTGATCACGGTTCATGGGAAATAAAATAATTAATTTACAAATCACAGTAAATAAAACTTCAGTCAGATCTGAGCGAGTATTTCTAAAGACTAAAAATATGTTCAGAAATATATGCAGAGATAAGAAAGCACAATTAGAAAGGACGCGACGTTTAGAGCTTATTGATTGTCGTAACAAATTCTAAATTCTGGGCGTGTATAAAAAATACCAGTAAACAATCCCAAAGCGTCAGTAAAGAGACGCAATATATTTCAGGAGGAAAATGGTTTAGCTATTTTAAGGCATTGTTTGCTTTAAAAGAACATACTAATAGTGCTAATGACGATATAAAAGAAAGTATTTTCAGAGATATGAATTATGTTAGAGACTCAAGTACATGTATACTAGGTAGGGATATAACGGAAGATGAAATTATTCAAAGTGTTAAATCACTTAATAACGGAAAAGCGGCGGGTATTGATGGTACATGCATAGAAATGTACAAGCAAACTATAAACAAAACATTACCTTATTTAAAATTGTTATTTAACAAAGTGTTACCAACAGGTAACGTCCCTCAAGACTGGTGCGTAAGCCTCATCACACCAATTCACAAAAAAGGAGCTAAACTAGACCCTAATAATTACAGGGCTATTTCTGTGGTGAACAGTCTTAGTAAGTTATTCTGAATATCTTAAGTTATCGCCTGACCTCATGGGCCGAGGAAAATGGTGTGATAGACGAATCTCAAGCTGGATTTCACAAGGGGTATTCTACAACAGATAATATCTTTAGCCTTCAAGCAGTTATCCAAAAATATTTGTCAAGACAGAAAGGTCGACTTTAAGTTTTTTACATAGATTTTTAAAAAGCTTATGATAATTGTGTCCATGAACAACTCTGGAAAAGCCTGCAGCGTAAAGGAATTCCAGACAACAGTAATCTACTTTTAGTTTTTAAAACGATGTATAACCAACTCAAATCGTGTATAAAAACACACAATTGTCTTACTCCATTTTTCCCATGCGGAATTGGAACCAAACAAGGGATGTGTGAGCTCTACGATTATCTTCTCTCTATTTGTGAATGATTTGGTCGAATACATGAAACTTAAATGTGGTAATGGAATCTTTATTACTGCAGACTTTACAGAATTGCATGCCTTAATGTTTGCGGATGACGTCTCAACTATTGCGGAAACTGTTATTAAGCTACAAAGACAAATTAATTCAGTGAGTGATTTTTGTGACGAAACAGGTATGAAATTAAATCTAGACAAGTCCAAGATAATGGTATTCAGGAGGGGTGGCGTATTAAAAAATGCGAAAATGGACATATAAAGGAAGTAGAATTGAGGTCGTATCCAGTTATAAATATTTAGGAGTCTTATTCACTCCTCGATTAACTTGGTCTAGAACGCAGGAACACTTGTTACTACAAGCGATAAAGGCATCTAACGCAATATTCCGCTGTCAAAAATATTTTGATTATCAAGAAGCCTTTAAACTGTTCGATGCAACTGTGAAACCGATTTTAATATATGCAGCAGAAATATGGGGGTTTCAACAGTGCGCAAAAGTTGAACAAATTCATGTCCGTTTTTTGCAAAAAAGTAGCCTGCTTAAATCAAAATGTGACAAATGTTCTAACATTAAGCGAATGTGGTAGACTCCCTCTTTATGTGTCACACATGACTAAATGTATTAAATACTGGGTCAAACTGTTAACTATGCCAGCAGAGAGGTATCCTAAAACCCCCTTTACACTGGACGGCGTCCTTTCTGCGTCCTTTGTGCGACCATGAAACTGGCCAGGACGCCGTCGGACGCTCAAAGAACGCACAGTGATCGCCAAGGTCGCACAAAGAACGTTCAAGCATCGCCGAGGACGCCATGGACGCCGCGAAGTTTTGAGCATGTTCAAAACAATCGCAGAGAGAACGCGATGTAGGATGGTCGATCAATGGACGCAGAAAGGACGCACGGGCATCGCCGTAGTCGCAGAGAGAACGCACAAGCATCGCCGCGGTCGCAGAGAGGACGCACAAGCATCGCTTTGGTTGCAGAATGAAAACTCAAAGATCTTCCAGTGTTTGACACGTAGAACGTTATTTTTTTCACTCTCAAACGGGGCCGTGCTGAGGTATTTTTCACCAGAAAGGAATTCTAAGGGTAACAGTGGTCTCATAGCAGCCTCCGCTTGTTTTTTCCCTAAAATTCATGAAACGATCCATTTTTTGAGGTTATTATTAAACGAATATTTTGCCTTTTTTACAAGATTAATTGTCAGAACTTTTTGCAGAATGCTTCATTTGAAAACGGATTCAAACATTCTGTGTTGTGTCAGTCATACTTTCTCCTTTTCGGTCCCTGTCCATCCTTCTTATAAGGATAACAATGAGCATCTGTTGATTATCAGTCCATGCAGACCTTGCATCACTATAGTTTAAAGCGTTTATTCCCATTTATTTGTTTTGTGTGCTGGAAATGTTCTTTATTGGATGACCTGGTTAGAACCGATGAAAAGAAGAGTTAGAATAACGCTCATCGGTCAAGCAGGATGCAGAATGATCGTAGAATAGACGCCACTGATCGCCGATGAAGGTACAGAGAACGCAGCAAGAATGCTCAATGGTCTCTCAAACATCGCAATGGACGCCTTGGGTTGCACAGGGGACGTACAGTGGAGACAGGCAGGTTGCTCGCAGTTTTACAGGTAAAATCAAGATTCGGTCGTTCAAAGGACGCACAAGGGACGCAGACGCCTTTACACTGAGACACGATTTAATTGCTTTGGCGACCGTTGAGCGTCCTGACCACATTTTTGAACGCAGAAGGGACGCAGAAAGGACGCCGTCCAGTGTAAAGGGGCCCTAAGCAATGTTATATCATGTTACGCCGTTTAGACACTGAAGGAAGGTCATCCTGGGCAATGATAATGCAAATAAAAAATCTTGATGATCACAAATCGACGAGTACAATACTTCGTTTCACAAAGGGCAAAGAATAAAAAGGCACATTCACGAGTCACGGGAATGGGGTGCTTCACAGACCACTAAATGATATGAACATTTCACGCATCACGGGGAAATAAAAAGTGTCTTACACAGGTAACAAATTAGAAGATACGTGTACGTATACCCAATGGGACCCTTTAAGTGAAAAAGTTTGAAAAAACATAATAATAATAATAATAATAATAATAATAATAATAGCGATTCTTACTTAAAGACATTTGGGACGTCAGGCAAGAAGCCATCATTTAACTTTTATTTAAAATAAATGAAGCACTTTAATAATAATTTTATTCCAATACACCAATATTTGACTTCTGATTTACGTTAAAAATTTTTTAAGTAAATTCTTTTTCTAAATTTATTTTATTAAACTTCTAATCTTAAAAGAAATAAACTATACATGGTACATACATTTAACTATAATCAAATACAAAAACACTCATGCTCACATACCCTACCATACTGCTCAATTACTGACAACTTCACTTTCGCCTTTATATTCCAGTATGTCCGTGTTTAAATACAATAGATATATAGTTAAATACAATAGATACATAGTTAAATACAACAGATATATAGTTAAATACAATACATATATAGTTCAACCTGCTGGGAATTCAAATGAAAAGTAAATTTTACTTTTGACAAAGACGGTGCTTTTTTGATCACTTGCAACTTTTAAAGACAATGATCCCGTTTTAATTAACTTTTACACATGTATTATTGAAAGTATTTGAGCATCTGGTGTTTCTGACCTACAGTGGAGGAAGGGGAGAAAACATCTCGATGTTATTAACACCTCCAGTAAAAAAATTGGGGGAGTTCTCTCCCAACTGGATGGTATGATGAAAGACAGAATGTAGAAAACAACAAAACAAATAATGGGTATTCCACCCATTCAGCAATTTCTTTATTCCTCATCATTATCAATCAATATTAGAATTATGATTATTCATCAATATTAGAATTATGATTTTCAAGGGCAGTAAACGTTTTAAAGTAGTTTTTGTCTCTGTATCTAATATTAACTTCACTTTAAAGCATAGCTTAGAAATGTTTTAAAATTCAGTTTTTTATTTAGTTTTATGACTCAAATAAAAACAACTTCATTTATATTTCAATATTTTTTATTGGCTGAATTTATTTTTATCTTTTTACACTAATTGGAAAAAAAACAAGATACATGTAAACATAAGACGCCCTAAGCTGGACTTTTAGGAAATGACCAAACAAAATCCATTAAACAACCCTATATTGTTAGAGATCTCAGTAATTTATTGGGAGACATAGTGTCCACAGCTGCCGTAAGCTTAAAATGTCTTCCCTGGAAAGTAGATGATGTACATTTCTCAAGATAGAACTCAGTCTCATGTTTTCCAAATGTGACGGGAATCTAACCCGCGAAGCAGGCGACCACTGTACCCCTAAACCACAGAGACGTACACTTAAGCTATAGGCATGCAGATTCGTTTTAATCTGCAGATTCGTTTTAATTACACATCTCGTTCCCTTGCTACTTACAGACGCCTGTGATGAGTTAAATTACTGGCTTAGAGACGGTAGTTTGACATGTTCAGTAACATATGTATTCTATGTAAGAAATATTAAAGGTGTATATCTCGACATAGAATGTATTTTTTTTAACTAGAGGATCAGAGAGGCGATACCGCCTCCGAATATTGTACCACCAGCTGGAGCAAGCGCATTCGTATAGACCCCCACATACACAAAATAAGGGACACAGCCACCAGTTTTGTGCTTGACAAGCTGTAAAAATGCAATCAACAAGAATTTTTTAACTTTTGCAAAAAATACATATGGTACAATCAAATTTAAGTTCTTCGTAAGATAGGTCAAGGGTCAATTTCAAGGTCACAGTAAATTGCCAGTATATGACTTCCTATTCAAGTTCAATAGTAACTATGGACCTATCTCTGCCAGTTTTGGAGATAAAAGGAAAGCAAAATTTGCAAAGTTCAATTCATGGTAAAAAGTAGGTCAAAGGTCAATTTCAAGGTCACATTTAGATTGCCAGTATATGACTTCCTATTCAAGTTCAATAGTAACTACGGACCTATCTCTGCCAGTTTTGGAGATAAAAGGAAAGCAAAATTTGCAAAGTTCAATTCATGGTGAAAAGTAGGTCAAAGGTCAATTTCAAGGTCACATTTAGATTGCCAGTATATGACTTTCTATTCAAATTCAATAGTAACTACGGACCTATCTCAGCCAGTTTTGGAGATAAAAGAAAAGAAAAAATTGCAAAATTCAGTTCATGGTGAAAAGTAGGTCAAAGGTCAATTTTAAGGTCACATAAAGATTGCCAGTATATGACTTCCTATTCAAGTTCAATAGTAACTACGGACCTATCTCTGCCAGTTTTGGAGATAAAAGGAAAGCAAAATTTGCAAAGTTCAATTCATGGTGAAAAGTAGGTCAAAGGTCAATTTAAAGGTCACATATAGATTGCCAGTATATGACTTCCTATTCAAGTTCAATAGTAACTACGGACCTATCTCAGCCAGTTTTGGAGATAAAAGGAAAGCAAAATTTGCAAAGTTCAATTCATGGTGAAAAGTAGGTCAAAGGTCAATTTCAAGGTCACATTTAGATTGCCAGTATATGACTTCCTATTCAACTTCAATAGTAACTATGGACCTATCTCTGCCAGTTTTGGAGATATAAGGGACTAAATGTTATAATTTTGGAGTTACCATAATGTGCCTTAAATTTCGTACAGAAAAAATTAATTAAAATAAAGAAAATGTCATTTTGGTCAAAATTCTTGAAATAGGAGGTGCTCTGAAGTTTCA
Organism: Lingula anatina; assembly: GCF_051362555.1. NCBI lineage: Eukaryota > Metazoa > Brachiopoda > Lingulata > Lingulida > Lingulidae > Lingula > Lingula anatina. The sequence goes on along the minus strand of NC_141769.1, from coordinate 21,414,812 downwards.
GATGTTCAAATTTAATGAAATAATGTCATTTTTGAACACAAGTTGTCTGCTTTGCCAAGCCTTATATTTTATTTTTCCAGAGTTCAAAAATTATTTTCCATTACCGTACTGCACATTTTGCTTTTACCACCAATATGTACTTTTTGATACAGCGTAACTCGAAAACCGTATGGAATACAAAAAAACCGAGACCACCTTCAGTGTTGGGCTTTACATGCTCTACAAAATGCAAAAAAGATTGGGTCTCTAGCATTAACGGTTCCCGAATTAGAGACAGTTTTCAGTTTCGGTATCTTATGGCCGCTACTCTCGTGAAAATGCACCGATTGACCCCAAATTCATGGAGATGAAAGATGACCTGAAGGGTAACACTTTCCAATAATATTATTGGTTAAGTCTGTGTAGTGTCTGAATAACAGGGCAAAAAAAAATTTTTTCGTAAAAAATTTCATTTTTTTGAAAATTTTGGCCCATTTGACCTTGAAGTAAAGGTCAAAGGTCAAATCCAAGGGTATATTTGAAATCTACACTTATGACTTTTGGAAAGCCGTCTATAGAAATTTTTCCCATAACTCCTTCTGTAGGGTAGATAATAAGCATTTAATTTTGCCATTTTTAGACAAGGGTGCATTGTAATGAGTGCCACACCCAGACCCCAATACCGACAAAGCCCAAATTTTACGTGGAACGAGTTGAGATTATAGGTGACCTAAATCCATGAGATGGGTACGGGGGCCCTTACCGTCTAGGAGGAGAAGCGGTAACGGTAGCCATCCGGCGGAGCCGGCGGAGCTGGCAGAGCCGGCGGAACGATCCGGACGGGACCGAAACCATGTGTACCGCCAGCGCTAACGCTGGTGGTACAATTAGACAAGAAATAAGCATTACAATGTACATTACAATACAATACAAATCACTTCTCACATATACATTTCTCAAAAAACCGTATGGATAAATACATATCTGTATACCCTACCATGCCACTTTATTGCCCGCTACATGTAATTACTGTATAAAATAAATACATATAAAGACAAGCAAAGTATAATCTCTTAGTTCAGAAAACATTCGATGTCCCTGGATTACGTATGCCTTCCAATTTTTGATTTTCTGTTAATGTATTTTTTTACCTGAGAAATAAGTAGATTTATTTTATCATCATTTCTGAAAATAATATCCGATGCGTAAATCTGAACATTGGCTTCCTTTTCTTCCCTAATCCAGTTTTTGAGTTTTTCACAACATCAAAGTTTACGATATGTATATTATCTTTTATCTTTAAGAATTAAACGCATTGGACTTCACTTGATTTCGATTGACGTAAAGTTTAGTAGGTGAGCCAGACATCTAAGCTCCTTAATCTGAATGCCATTTAGTGAGAATTCCCTCGGAGAAGTGTCGATCCTGCCAGATCAATCTAGGTACGGAAATGGGTCCAAGTTAATCTACTGGTCAAGATTTGTATTTGATGAACTGAACCAGATTTGTCCTTGCTGTCACACTGATAGGAAGGTGAGCTCCCAGGCTGCTTTTCTGTTGATGAATCTTGAAAAAATTCACAACATTCCTTCAGAAGATATCCATTGCGAGAATTGATCAATATGCTTTTAAATAAAGATATTATTACCCTGTAAAAGAATACTAAATACCCAACTGCAGGAATCATTTTAGTAAGCAAAACATGACGCTTTTTCATAATGTCCACTACACAGATGATGGATTTGCTGCTGATAAAGGTCTTTAGTTGTTTTGATAAATAAATAAATAAATAAATAAATAAATAAAAACACAGGGAGCGGTTTTACCTCAGCTGTGGTACCATGTGGTCTAGAGTTTGTCTGTTACCCTGATCTCCATGACAACAGGTCCAGATGATCAACGATGGTGTTCAGAGGCTTAGTAACCACCTACAATTTCTGGTCCTTGCTCACTACTTCCACAAGAAATGTGCCAAAATTCTGAAATGAAAAATCAACTAAAGAATAAATCTGACATCAATCGTAGATTTGCAAGGACTCTTGCTGAGTGCAAACAGCTTAAGTGAATGACATGCCTTCTCTTGTTTCCAATATTCTTCCATAATCAGCAGTTATTTTGTATTCTATTCAACGCCTGCAGAGGCGCTTCAGTCAATTAAGCTGATTGCACTCTGCGAGAGTCAAGGCACAGAGTTGGATCACTCTAAGACTGCATTGCCACAGGTTTAGATCGATTCATCTGGATTGACCTAACTCTCTGAGGGTTTGCGCTAAATTGCTGTCTGCCGAGCGCACAAGTAATTAAAGTGATAATAACTCTTCGTTTCGGCCAAAAAATGAATTTTCCTGGAGTAAACAACAATTTTCCCATACTTACCAATGGTTAATGAATCCATTTTTACATTCAAAGTTAGTCCCTGGTTTTTTTCTAAAAAGTTCGGTTTTTTGTTAAAATCTCTTAAGAGATTTTAACAGAGTATAGCCATCAATGGAGGTCACGTGGTCTAAAGACAAGCTCAGATATCAGAATAATAGCTATAACAGCCGTTTTTGTGGGAAAACAGTATATATTATATTTTTATGAGTCACTCACAATGTTTTTATTGTGCAATACAGATTTCATACAAAGAGTTATTATCCCTTTAAGTTTATTACCCTCTTACAGCTTTTAAGCCGGATAAGCTGACAGTAATCTAGTGAGACTCCCCATGAGGATAGATTGATCTAAAATCTGTGGGAATGCAGTATAAGTTGACCAATGGTGTCTGTGAGAATTAGACCATAGAGATCAGAATATATACACACAAATAGTGCCTTTATACATAAACAAACAAATACCTTCTACATTGTATGAAGCAGATTCAATGGCATCCATAGGCAAGAGTAGTGACACATGAATTGTAAAATTCTTTTAAAAAATTAAATTTTGTATTTGCCTACTGCTTCCCAAAATACAACAGCAATTGTTGATGTCACAATATTCAATGTCTTCCCATAATACAACAACAATTGTTGATGTCACAATATTCAATGACTTCCCATAATACAACAACAATTGTTGATGTCACAATGTTCAACATCTTCCCATAATACAATTGCAATTGTTGATGTCACAATGTTCAACGTCTTCCAATAATACAACAGCAATTGTTGATGTCACAATGTTCAGTGTCTTCCCATAAAAGAACAACAATTGTTGATGTCACAATGTTCAATGTCTTCCCATAATACAACAGCAGTTGTTGATGTCACAATGTTCAATGTCTTCCCATAATACAACAGCAACTGTTGATGTCACAATGTTCAATGTCTTCCCATAATACAACAGCAACTGTTGATGTCACAATGTTCAATGTCTTCCCATAATACAACAGCAGTTGTTGATGTCACAATGTTCAATGTCTTCCCATAATACAACAACAATTGTTGATGTCACAATGTTCAACATCTTCCCATAATACAATTGCAATTGTTGATGTCACAATGTTCAACATCTTCCAATAATACAACAGCAGTTGTTGATGTCACAATATTCAATGTCTTCCCATAATACAACAACAATTGTTGATGTCACAATGTTCAATGTCTCCCATAATACAACAGCAGTTGTTGGTGTCACAATGTTCAACACATTCCCATGATACAACAGCAATTGTTGATGTCACAATGTTCAACACCTTCCCATGTTACAACAGCAGTTGTTGGTGTCACAATGTTCAACACATTCCCATGATACAACAGCAATTGTTGATGTCACAATGTTCAACACCTTCCTATAATACAACAACAGTTGTTGATGTCACATGTTCAATGTCTTCCCATAATACAACAGCAGTTGTTGATGTCACAATGTTCAATGTCTTCCCATAATACAACAGCAATTGTTGATGTCACAATGTTCAATGTCTTTCCATAATACAACAGCAATTGTTGATATCACAATGTTCAATGTCTTTCCATAAAACAACAGCAATTGTTGATGTCACATGTTCAATGTCTTCCCATAATACAACAGCAGTTGTTGATGTCACAACGTTCAATGTCTTCCCATAATACAACAGCAATTGTTGATGTCACAATGTTCAATGTCTTCCCATACTACAACAACAATTGTTGATGTCACAATGTTCAATGTCTTCCCATAAAACAACAGCAATTGTTGATGTCACAATGTTCAATGTCTTCCCATAATACAACAGCAATTGTTGATGTCACAATGTTCAATGTCTTTCCATAATACAACAGCAATTGTTGATGTCACAATGTTCAATGTCTTCCCATAATACAACAGCAATTGTTGATGTCACAATGTTCAATGTCTTCCCATAATACAACAGCAATTGTTGATGTCACAATGTTCAATGTCTTCCCATAATACAAGAGCAATTGTTGATGTCACAATGTTCAATGTCTTCCCATAATACAACAGCAATTGTTGATGTCACAATGTTCAATGTCTTCCCATAAAAAAACAGCAGTTGTTGATGTCACAATATTCAACACATTCCCATAATACAACAGCAAAGTTGATGTCACAATGTTCAACACCTTCCCATAATACAACAACAATTGTTGATGTCACAATGTTCAATGTCTTCCCATCATACAACAGCAGTTGTTGATGTCACAATGTTCAATGTCTTCCCATAATACAACAGCAGTTGTTGATGTCACAATGTTCAATGTCTTCCCATAATACAACAGCAATTGTTGATGTCACAATGTTCAATGTCTTCCCATAATACAACAGCAATTGTTGATGTCACAATGTTCAACACCTTCCCATAATACAACAGCAATTGTTGATGTCACAAAGTTCAATGTCTTTCCACAATAGAACAGCAATTGTTGATGTCACAAAGTTCAATGTCTCTTCAAGGTCACAGTTAAATTGCCAGCATATGACTTCCTATTTAAATTCAATAGTAACTATGGACCTATCTCTGCCAGTTTTGGAGATATAAGGGACTAAATGGTCCAATTTCAGAGTTACAATTATGCGCCATAATTTCCTACAAAAGAAATTAATTGAAATAAAGAAAAGGTCATTTTGGTTGAAATTCTTGAAATGGGAGGTGCTCAGAAGTTCCAGATGTTCAAATTTCATGAAATAATGTCATTTTTGACCAGAAGTTGTCTGCCTTGCCAAGCCCTGTGTTTTATTTTTCACGCGGCTGAGGAAAATATCTCACATGTTTGATATTTTTGGCCTCTTGAGGCAAATGGCTCAGCGTGTGCTGGGTGCAAGCACCGATTGCTCAAGTCATGCCAACAATGCGCATGTGCCGGTAGCCGGAAACAAACAAAAATGGCAGCCCCCAGTGAAGTCAGCAAAAATGTACACAGTTATAGTTAGTCTGATTGATTAACGTGGTCACCATTTCCATTACTGTCAGAAAAAACATCAATATGTAATGTTTCCTTAATCACATGATCCCACAGTTCACAGTGCATCCGATAGGGGCAGGCCGGGAGGCACCTATGCTGAGCAAAGAGCGCAGCGTTTGCTGAGGAGGGAGCTGAGGAGCGCTAGCATCTGGCGCAGCACGAATGGCATGCGCCAATTGCTCACCATGTACGGGGTGCTTAAAGGGATAATAACTCTTCGTATGAGGTCTATATTTCACAATAAAAACATTGTGAATAACTCATAGAAATGTAATATATTCTGTGTTACGACAAAAACAGCAGTTAGCTATTATTCTGATATCTAAGCTTGTCATCAGACCACGTGACCTACATTGATGGCTATACTCTCTTATAATCTCTTAAGAGATTTTAACAAAAAACCAAACTTTTCAGAAAAAAACCAGGGACTAACTTTGAATGTAAAAATGGATTCATTTACCATTGGTAAGAATGGGAAAATTATTGTTTACTCCAGGAAAATTCATTTTTTGGCCAAAACAAAGAGTTATTATCCCTTTAATGCAACAGCAATTGTTAATGTCACAATTTTCAATGTCTTCCCATAATACAACCAATATTGTTGATATGTCACAATGTTCAGGACAGAAAAAGCCAAATAATTTCCCACTGATGGCCATACTAAGAAATGCCTGCAAAACGGCATGAACAATTAAAAAGGGTGGAACATTTCATATCCCCATGGACAGCAGACACATTGACATAACCCCCAATGGCACAAAATTATACTGTCATCAAGTAAACTTTCTTACCGGCATTACTTGAATATGTGCACCCCTCTGTTTGTAAACAAACCACTGCATTGCTGATAGTCAGTAGCTCCCTCCACCAGAGGTCTCATGACTGCACCGGTCCTGTGCCTGGTCCTAAAACAAGGCAGCAAAGCTGTCAAATGTACAGACAAAAAACAGAAAATAAAGATGCAAAATAGGCCATTTTGTCAATTTTGATGCAATAATAAATAATGCTTATAATAGCACTGTCAGTCAGCACTGAATTCTAATCATGCACAACAGGTACCATGGTCAATAACAGGAGCTAACCCAGAGATATTTTCTGACAGTATTCCAAAGTATCTATGTTGATCCATCCCCCATTTTTATGGTCTTCCAACAGAAAAAAAAATAGATACCAGTCAATATAAACTTAATAATCTGACCGTCTTCCGGAAGACCCAGAAGATGGTCTCAATCCACCCCTTCAATAAGATTACAGTTTCAGGACCATGTGAGTTCAAATTCACATGATGAAAGTCTCAATTTTTGAAAAATGATGACAGTACATAAAATAATATTACATAATGTTTAAAGACATAAAAAACAATACAACTGCTTATGTGGAAATACAGAAAATGTGCAGAGCCTCAGGAGGGTGAGAGTTAAAAGTCACAAATGTCAGTGTTTGAAAATTAAAAAGGAAAACATAACAAAACAAGAAAAGCACTCTGAGAGCGCAGACCTCTGCCTAGACAGCAATTGTTGATTATTATTGCTTATTAATTGATTATTGATCTGGACCACCAACACCAATAACTAATCATTGTCCTCCTTGCCCACTTCCGACAGTTCCTGAAAATTTCATAAAAATCGATCCGTAACTTTTTGAGTTATGTTGATGACAGACAGGGGTGAAAACATAACCTCCTTGGCAGAGGTAAATATAATTCCAATGAAGCTGATATTCAAACCTTTAATCTTCGAGTTTATATATATATATATATATATATATATATATATATATATATATATATATATATATATATATATAACTTATTTGCAATATTAAACAAAATTTACCTGCATAATTATCACTGCTTCCTTATTATTAATCTAGCGGAGAGCTTAACCTTTGGAAGTTTACAGGGAAATATCAACAAGTGTGCTTTATGTAATCTCATTTTAAGACCTATTTATTAGGCAAATGACTTTATAACTCTGAAATTAACTAAGTGATACCCAAGGGAAATTTACAGACTGACCCTCTCAAAGGTCTTTCAGGCCCATAAGTCACATCTTAAGAAAAGCACAAAACAATAATGTACAAAATAGGAGACTACCAATTCTGATGCAATAATACATTATGTTTAACTGCACAGTCAATATCAAATTTTAATTATGCACAACAGGTAACACCAACGAAAGTAAAAGCATAAGGCTTCACGCCCATCAGAGTTCAAGATTATACTTTGAAAGTGCCAGAATGAGAAAAATGAAAATTTCACACAAAATTGCATAAATTTAATAATAAAAGAATTGACCAATTGACCTGGCTTTCTAATTTGAACTGCATGCCAATCCTAAAAATCATACTTGTATGTTAAAAATAATAATAAGTAACACAGTTTTCTTTTCATAATGTTTGCAGTAGCAGTGCAAAAAGATTTTTGTCAATTTTGATGTAACATTACATAATAAATTACAGAATAATTATCACCAATTTTTGATTATTGACTATAAATAGCATGGACATGTAGAAAATTTGATTACCATTCGGCTTCATGTCCATGGGAGCTCTGAGTCCCACAATGAATATGCCAAAAAGATAATGAATATTTTACTAAAATGTATAACTTCCAGAAAAAGATGCCAACTAGACTGTTTTTCCAACTCAGGCTGCATTTTACGGTTATATGCCAAACAATTCGACCAAGATTAATTAATTAATTTCACGGAAATGTCATTTTAGTCGAATTGATTAAAATATAGCAATGGAAACCTTTGATATCGTCGGATTGTAAGGGACATCTGCCAAAACGTCCTGTGTTTCTTTTTTGAAAGTTTGACAGTCATAAGTAACATGGTTTTCCCATAATGGTCATCATGGCAGCAACACCAACAAGGCAGCAAAGCTGTCAAATGTACAGACAAAAAGCAGGAAATAACAAAATAGGCTACTGTCAATTCTGATGCAAAAGTACATTATGTTAAACTGCAAATTCAACATCAAATTTTAATTATGCTCAACAGGTAATACCAATTTAAGTAAAATGTGAAACAAGCATAAGGCTTCAGGCCCATGGGAGTTGAAGTTCACACTTTGAAAATGTAAAACTTCCAGAAAAAGAAGTCAATTAGACTGCTTTTCCAACTCAGGCTGCATTTTAGTCCTGTATTTCTTTTTTGAAAGTTTGGCAATCATAAGTAACATGGTTTTCCCATAATGGTCATCATGGCAGCAGCACCCAAAATTGTGTTTTCTTCTATTCTGATGCAATATTACATAATGGTTAACAGCAAAATGACAATCAATTTTTAATAACAAAATATATGTATCATGGATTTTCAGAAAATGTGACTAGCCTGGGTCTTCAAGCCTGTGGAACTTCAAAGTCACACCTTGAAAATGCCAATATGTAAAAAATTAAATTTTCACAAAAAAACTGTTTATCTGGCAGATTGCCTTGCCTACTGAAGCTGTATTTTAGTCCCATGTTTCTTTCCTGTAAGTTTGAGAACAGTGAGTGACATGATTTTCCTTAAATGGTCATCATGGGAGCAGTGCCCAAAATAGGGGTTTCTTCAAATTTTGATGCAATATTACATAATGTTTAACAGCATAATGACCATCAATTTTTAATCATAAAATATTAGTATCATGAATATTCAGAAAATGTGATTAGCAAAGGTCTTCAGGACCATGGAACTTCAAAGTCACATCTTGAAAATGCCAAAATGTAAACAAGACAGCACTGTTCTGAAATAGGTTTATTTCCATTTTTAACACTTTTTTAACATAAAACAAAATTAACAGTTTACTGCCATTTTTATATGACCAACTAAGAAAATTGATGAGATGGGAAAAATATCAATAGAACAGTGTTTAATGTCCAATTTCCTCCATTATGAGATTCTGAACATAGTGGATGATTGAATCTGACAAACTGCAATGATGAGTTTATTACCATTTTTGACACTTTATTACACAATACATGATAACAAGTTTACCATCATTTTTACAAAATCAATTAACAATGTTGTAAAGATGCAGGAAATATCAAACAAACACTTTTACATATCTTATTAGTTAAATAATGAGACTGTTAACATGCCTAATAATTGAATCTGAGGAAATGTGAAAAAACAGCATAACTTCTAAAATAAAGGCCCAATCATGCTGATTTTTGAACTTGACCTGCGTATTATGAATATCCATCAGTTCTGTTAGTTTCTAGCCAAAAGGTAAAATGTTATTTCACTTATCATGTTATCGGTGTTGCATATATGCTGAGAAAAGTGAAAAAACAGGGTAACTTCTCTAAAAATGACCTGATCATGCTGATTTTCGAACTTGACCTGCGGATTATGAATATTCATCAGTTTTGTAAGTTTCAAGCCAAAAAGTAAAATGGTTTTCCACTTATCGTGTTATCGGTGCTGCATATATGCTGAAAAAAGTGAAAAAATAGCATAACTTCCCTAAAAATGGCCCGATCATGCTGATTTTCGAACTTGACCTGCGTATTAGGAATATTCACCAGTTCTGTAAGTTTCAAGCCAAAAGCAAAAACGTGTTATCGTGTTATCGGTAAAAGTGCACGACGGCGACGACGGCGACGACAGACGCAGATGATGGCTATATGTACAGACACATCTGTGTCTGTACATAAAAAGTGAAAAACAAGGCAGCAAAGCTGTCAAATGTACAGACAAAAAACAGAAAATAAAGATGCAAAATAGGTCATTTTGTCAATTTTGATGCAATAATAAATAATGCTTATAATAGCACTATCAGTCAACACTGAATTTTAATCATGCACAACAGGTAACATGGTCAATAACAGGAGCGGACCCAGAGATATTTTCTGACAGTATTCCACAGTATCTATTTTGATCCTTCCTCCATTTTGAAGGTCTTCCAACAGAAAAAAAATATAGATACCAGTCAATATTAACTTAACTAGAGGATCAGAGAGGCGATACCGCCTCCGAATATTGTACCACCAGCCGGAGTAAGCGCGATTGTATAGGCCCCCCCCCCCACAAAAAAGGGACACCACCACCAGTCTTGTGCTTGACAAGCTGTAAACAAGGCAGCAAAGCTGTCAAATGTACAGACAAAAAACAGAAAATAAAGATGCAAAATGGGTCATTTTGTCAATTTTGATGCAATAATAAATAATGCTTATAATAACACAGTCAGTTAACACTGATTTTTAATCATGCACAACAGGTAACATGGTCAACTAGAGGATCAGAGAGGCGATACCGCCTCCGAATATTGTACCACCAGCTGGAGCAAGCGCATTCGTATAGACCCCCACATACACAAAATAAGGGACACAGCCACCAGTTTTGTGCTTGACAAGCTGTAAAAATGCAATCAACAAGAATTTTTAAACTATTGCAAAAAATATATATGGTACAATCAAATTTAAGTTCTTCGTAAGGTAGGTCAAGGGTCAATTTCAAGGTCACAGTAAATTGCCAGTATATGACTTCCTATTCAAGTTCAAGAGTAACTATGGACCTATCTCTGTCAAGTTTGAAGTTAAAAGAGAAAGAAATTAGCAGAGTTCAGTTCATGATAAAAAGTAGGTCAAAGGTCAATTTTAATGTCACATTTATAATGCCAGTATATGACTTCCTATTCAAGTTCAATAGTAACTATGGACCTATCTCTGCCAGTTTTGGAGATAAAAGGAAAGCAAAATTTGCAAAATTCAGTTCATGGTGTAAAGTAGGTCAAAGGTCAATTTTAAGGTCACATTAAGATTGCCAGTATATGACTTCCTATTCAAGTTCAATAGTAACTATGGACCTATCTCTGCCAGTTTTGGAGATAAAAGGAAAGCAAAATTTGCAAAGTTCAGTTCATGGTGAAAAGTAGGTCAAAGGTCAATTTTAAGGTCACATATAGATTGCCAGTATATGACTTCCTATTCAGGTTCAATAGTAACTATGGACCTATCTCTGCCAGTTTTGGAGATAAAAGGGAAGCAGAATTTGCAAAGTTCAGTTCATGGTGAAAAGAAGGTCAAAGGTCAATTTCAAGGTCACATTTAGATTGCCAGTATATGACTTCCCATTCAAGTTCAATAGTAACTATGGACCTATCTCTGCCAGTTTTGGAGATAAAAGGTAACCAAAATTTGCAAAGTTTAGTTCATGGTGAAAAGTAGGTCAAAGGTCAATTTCAAGGTAACATTTCAGTCTGTCCGGAGATTCCGAGCTGCGGGTGCACATTGACTGAAGCGACGGCCATTTCCGCACTACTTTCAGCAAAATCGAGTGAAAATGGTCAACTGTTGATCTCTTCTTGTTTTCATGTGTATTATTGTCAACTGTTGATGTGATTAAACAATATGTATATAAAAGGAAGCGGGAATGTCTAGAGATTCGGAATTTTAAGGTAAGTTGTCATAAAAAATAGATTTAGAACTGTAAAATGGGAGATTTATCCACGCGGGTGATTGCAAATGGAGCCCTGTTTCAGGTGTCCGCAATTTTCTACTTAAAGATTTCTGTAAGAATATGAAATCTCACAATTTTTTAAAAACTAAATCATGAAAGCCAATTAAGCTGGGTTTCTGGCAGTATATATGTTTTGTAAATTCAGCTTTGTCCATTTTTTTTAGCGCGAGGTGAAATCGACGCCAAGCACTCGCATTTCTGAAGCGTGTCACACTAGTGCGTTTCAACTATTACAAAATTGCTACAATGTTTATTTCACCAGCGTTTTACATATATTCTAAAAGCTAAACAAGTGGGCTTCGTGTTGATATTAAATATATGTTGCGTTCGGGGCCCAACTGGCTGACAAAGTGTTAATAATCCCGTGAAGTCGGTGTAAAAGTTGGCAAAACCGATTATTTCAAGTGCAGTAGGTTACTGTGATTACGTATCGCAGGAAACGCAAAATATTTTCAAACAATTATATCTTGCAGAAAGACGATATCATAAACTTTCAAATGCTATATCATAAGGTATGTCTCCTACAATTTTTACCCATTTTGTGTGGGGAAATAAGTGAATCTCCAAAAAGACGACAAAAATGGAACCCCATTTTCGTCATAATTTATAGCGTCACGTGACCAACCTGAAGCACTGACCCGACTTAGAAATACTACAAGTTTTCTTAAATATTCTGAATATCAGAGCAAACAGATCACAATGAGAATAAAAATACGAACAAGGACTGTACATCAAACATCAGATTTATTCCAAGAGTTATATGCTTCATTCTGAAAACATCAAAAATGGTATAGTTATGATCCACTCCACAAGAAATCCAGTGTGAATTTTGACTAATATAGGAAGATATTGCTAGATCTAGTTATAAATAAAACACAATTTTTTTATTTGGATATATATTTACTGTACAATGAAGTACTGGCCTATGGCCAGGTTGTACTTTTTAAAGCCTGAAAGGGTTTTGATAATTAAAAAAAAAAATCATTCAACACCAGTTTATTCATAAGATCTGCACTTATGCCTTGTTCTCTTATTTTACTGCTCAAGATTTATTTCTATGTACTAGTACTATTTTTGTCTCTTACATATTAAACTATTTAAAATGAGACCCTTCCAATTATAATTTGAAAAATCCCTAATCTATTTAAATTTACATGCAAAATATTAAAATCTGTGTAATAAACAAAACTAAGTAAACTGGTGTCCTTAAAACACTGTTCCTGGGAAATGTTCATTCAGCCTCATGAATATGCACTGAACTTTTTCAAAGTTTGCCTTTTAAATCAAAGCAGTTAACAAGGCTGCAATAAACTCTTTGGCCAACTTGATCCGTCTATTCTGGGGGCAGGAGAAGCACCTGCCCCATCAAGTTATGAATATTACTTTAGCCAAAACTGACATACAAATAAGATCTTCCCCAGCTGAAAATTCTTGAATATAATTTGTAATTAAATACATATCAAAGTAAAATGCATTAAAAATGAAAAAAAAAACTTCAGTATAGTATACAAGTATGTTTCAATTTTTTATTTCCCTAGAATCTTCAATGGTCAGGTCATTTACCTGGATATGACAATCAGAAAACTAAATCAATTTCCAAGTTCAAAATTGTGCTGTTTTCCCTGCCACCCAGGGGTTGATAGATTCCTTGACTAAATGATCATCAAAACTTGGCCCCTTAAAACTGCCGTCAAAAATTTGTTAACTTAAGCATAATATTCCCCAAACTTGACCTCCAGTCAGATTTGATTCTTTTGAGAGCACTGTATCCTCCCTCCACCTGAGAAGTAGACAGGCTGAACAAGGCAATTTCAGTTAGCATTATTGTATGTATTCTAATCTTTGTCTGGTCTCCTAGCTTTGAAACAAATCGGTACACGTCTTTTTTTTTTTTAATTCACTATAAACCTGCCACCTATGTACAATGTACTCTTTAAAGGCAGGCCACTCTCAATGGAAGTCTTTTGGGTCAAAGCCCATCCTGTTTAATACTGGAAGAAAATAATGTTCCAGAACTTGTCTGCTATGAGAAAGGTTTCTAGGGTAAATAATATCCAAGACTCTACAAAACACCATCTCTTGTTCAGTCACACCTGCATCAACAGCACCATCACACAAAATTGTGTGGAAATAAATTTTCCCTGGTCTTGACTAGAACACCTCTTCCCTTATTGTCAGCTGATATGAAATTCAGGAATCTGTTAAAAATAATTATAATATAATGATAAAATCATACATGTAGAAACAAGAAATTTATACAAAGCAGACAAAAACTGAAATTTAATGAAAAATCTATAGAATAAAAAAAAATCACCTCATTGTCAGTCTCACACCAGTTGTTTATCAAAGTACTATATAATATTAATAATTCCTTGGTCCTACTAGTAATAGGCCAGTTATAAAAAATACAGAAGTATGGGCTTTTTTTTTTTTTTTTTTTTTTTTTTTTGATAAACACTTAATTACCTTCTAACTGGTATCTTTTCATTTCATGCCATCAAGTCCATTCTCATGCTATAGCTTAGGCAGGGATACCCTGTATGCTGTCAGCATTACACTAAAACTGAAAAAGCACAATGCATAGGTCATAAAGTGGGCTTTGGTCATACAGTGTGGCTGTGCCTTGACAAACTATTTTTTTAAAAACTTGTTTAATTTAATTTAAACTTATTTCATTTACTTTTATTTTAATACCAACAATTTCAGATAAATTGAGAAAAATTGTAAAAAAAAAACAATATTTAAACTTATAATGTAAAACAACTTTGGAACCTGCCCAAGAAAGACCTTTAGTACACCAGTAATGCTGATTGCGCAATGTGCTAGTTAACAGGTGTGTATAGACACACACACCCTATTTTGGAAAAGGTCTAGATTCCAACTCCATAAAGGAAATAGAACGGATAAAGGTACGCAAGTACACATTTTATGTAAACAAAGTACAACTGTAACTTTGCAACAAAATGTAACATTTCACTAGTACTGAACGTCAACAAGTGCTTTTGAACTATGCAAAGGGAGGTTACTCCGAAATCATTTCTATATATTTCGGCGCTTCTATGAAACTTAGTGAATGCAAAAAAGACTCACCTTTTAGTCTGCAAACCCAAAGCTATGTAACTTGAAAGGCAAACGGCAGAATTTTCCAGTCTGAAACCATGTTATGGCAGCGATATGGTCTATCTGCAGCACCGATGTAGTTTCTTCATGTATTGTTTTCCATAACAGCTCTCACTATGACAGTTACACACTGTATACTATAAATATACACTTGAAAAGCTGAACATTCCATATTTTCAACCGAAATGCAAGATTTACCGAGAAAAACGCTCTCGAGTCACTTGCTCAGTGCAACGTGACAGTCCCAATTTCGACTGACCTAATTAATTCGCACTAAAATAGAGATTTTACAAAGAAGGAAGGTCTCACAAAAAAATTATTCTTCGTGGTGTAATTTGAGCATATATAGTTTAATAAATCATTATAATATCAAAAAATTAGGTTTGTCCATTTTTTCTGCAATCATTTCATTTTTGGGTAAAAAATTCCAAGGTCAGCTTGGGAAAAACGCGTGTGCTATTTTTAGACAGCTGATACAAATTTTTCCACGGAAATGAAATGTTCATTTTACATTGAGCGTTTACATCAAGTTCTAAATTTTATTATTTGAAAGTTTCAAGCGGAATAATGGGCTATTCACAGAGTTTCATGGATTTTCATAACAGATATGGATTTTGCAAAATATGGCGCGAAACACACGTCGCGGACTATTTTGTGCAAGCGCGTAGGATTTTTTGTAATAATCACCATTTACGCATTGATATGCCAGATCTCCGGACAGACTGTTTAGATTCCCAGTATATGACTTCCCATTCAAGTTCTATGGACCTATCTCTGCCAGTTTTGGAGATAAAAGGGAAGCAAAATTTGCAAAGTTTAGTTCATGGTGAAAAGTAGGTCAAAAGTCAATTTCAAGGTCACATTTAGATTGCCAGTATATGACTTCCTATTCAAGTTCAATAGTAACTATGGACCTATCTCTGCCAGTTTTGGAGATAAAAGGGAAGCAAAATTTGCAAAGTTCAGTCCATGGTGAAAAGTAGGTCAAAGGTCAATTTTAAGGTCACATTTAGATTGCCAGTATATGACTTCCTATTCAAGTTCAATAGAAACTATGGACCTATCTCTGCCAGTTTTGGAGATAAAAGGGAAGCAAAATTTGCAAATTCAGTTCATGGTGAAAAGTAGGTCAAAGGTCAATTTCAAGGTCACATTTAGATTGCCAGTATATGACTTCCTATTCAAGTTCAATAGTAACTATGGACCTATCTCTGCCAGTTTTGGAGATAAAAGGGAAGCAAAGTTCAGTTCATGGTGAAAAGTAGGTCAAAGGTCAATTTTAAGGTCACATTTAGATTGCCAGTATATGACTTCCTATTCAAGTTCAATAGTAACTATGGAACTATCTCTGCCAGTTTTGGAGATAAAAGGGAAGCAAAATTTGCAAAGTTCAGTTCATGGTGAAAAGTAGGTCAAAGGTCAATTTTAAGGTCACATTTAGATTGCCAGTATATGACTTCCTATTCAGGTTCAATAGTAACTATGGACCTATCTCTGCCAGTTTTGGAGATAAAAGGGAAGCAAAATTTGCAAAGTTCAGTTCATGGTGAAAAGTAGGTCAAAGGTCAATTTTAAGGTCACATTTAGATTGCCAGTATATGACTTCCTATTCAAGTTCAATAGTAACTATGGACCTATCTCTGCCAGTTTTGGAGATATAAGGGACTAAATGTTATAATTTTGGAGTTACCATAATGTGCCATAAATTTCCTACAGAAAAAATTAATTAAAATTAAGAAAAGGTCATTTTGGTCAAAATTCTTGAAATGGGAGGTGCTTTGAAGTTCCAGAAGTTCAAATTTGATGAAATAATGTCATTTTTGACCACAAGTTGTCTGCTTTGCCAAGCCTTATGTTTTATTTTTCCGGAGTTCAAAATTTATTATCCATTACCGTACTGTATATTTTGCTTTCACCACCAATATGTACTTTTTGATACAGCGTAACTCGAAAACCGTATGGAATACAAAAAAACGGAGACCACCTCCAGTGTTGGGCTTTACATGCTCTACAAAAAGCAAAAAAGAATGGGTCTCTAGCATTAACGGTTCCCGAATTAGAGACAGGGTAGATAATTAGCATTTAATTTTGCCATTTTTAGACAAGGGTGCATTGCAATGAGTGCCACACCTAGACCCCAATACCGACAAAGCCCAAATTTTACGTGGAACGAGTTGAGATTACAGGTGACCTAAATCCAAGAGATGGGTACAACCCTTACCGTCTAGGAGGAGAAGCGGTAACGGTAGCCGTCCGGCGGAGCCGGCGGAGCCGCAGGAGCCGGCGGAACGATCCGGACGGGACTAAAACCATGTGTACCGCCAGCGCTAACGCTGGTGGTACAATTATGATCAACAGGTAATACCAATGTAAGTAAAATGTGTAACAAGCATAAGGCTTCAGGCCCACCGGAGTTCAAGTTCACACTTTGAAAATGCCAGAATGAGAAAAATGAAAATTTCACACAAAATTGTAAAATTCAAATATAAATGACAACCCAATTGAACTGGCTTTCTAATTTGAACTGCATGCCGATCTTAAAAATCATACTTATAAGTTAAAAATAAGAAGTAACACAGTTTTCTTTTCATAATTTTTGTAGTAGCAGTGCAAAAAGATTTCTGTCCATTTTGATGTAACATTACGTAATATATTACAGAATAATTATCACCAATTTTTGATTATTGACTACAAATAGCATGGACATGTAGAAAATTTGATTACCATTCAACTTCATGTCCATGGGAGCTCCGAGTCCCACAATGAATATGCCAACACGAAAAAAAATGAATATTTCACTAAAATGTATAGCTTCCAAAAAAAGAAGCCAATAAGACTGCTTTTCCAACTCAGGCTGCATTTTAGTCCTGTGTTTCTTTTTTGAAAGTTTGACAATCATAAGTAACATGGTTTTCCCATAATGGCCATCTTGGCAGCAGCACCAAAAATTGTGTTTTCTTCTATTTTAATCAGTGTATGAAATTCAAGGAAATTGCTAGCCAGACCGCCGGGCAGGTAACTCTGAAAAGTTACCAGCCCGGCCATGTAGTTACCTGCCCTAGTTATGATAACCCCTAGAGTTAAGAAAGGTATGCTGAGGGGGTCTAGAATGCATTCTTGGGAGAGTAATTTGGAAATGAAAGGGCAATATCATGCCTCATGCGTGGAAATTTAGAAATTGGTTGGAATTTCTACTGAATGATACCTTGTTAGTGTTGGATTTAGAGGGGGGTCAGGGGGGTTCTGACACCCCCCTTTCAATTTCTGCAAAAAACCCCCCTTACCTCTTGAAATAAGACTTTTCACTAGTTGAATCATAGTTCTAAACCATACCAAATGGCACCATTCACCATCTAAAATACCAAAAGTTTTCAGGGCCCTTTAGCGGGCGGGGGAGGGGGGTGGCAGTCAATTCAGTTTATGTTCACCTTGCAGGCTGTCTCATTTCTTCTTCAATAATTTATTCATAACTTTTATTCCTATTTCGTGATATCATTTGATCATAATTTTTGCTTTTCTGTATAGCAACAAGTATGACCAAATATATATATTCTTGTCAAATAAATCGATCTCTGTGCTAACAATAAAGAAGAAAGAATTCAGCACGTAGGGTCCCTTTGAAAATCGCTTTTAAGCTTTAAAAAGCAGTCGGGAACGGTCCTGCATGCTAATGGCCAATAGACAGTCCTGCAGGGCCCCGTATCTTGAAAGCATCGCTTATTGAGAATAGCAATATCACATAGAGGCTACAATAAATTATATGGGGCGAGTATGGGCGAGTTACTGGATCGAGATGCTTGCGATCGGTCGCAATGCGTGATAATTTCGAGTTACAGTTTTACAAAAAAATTTGCCGCTCGACTCATTGCAAACCGAAGTCACCTTTCCATGGGTCCCAATTTGTTTTCTTTCGTTTGGTTCTGTCGTAATTTTTCTTATTTTTATTTCTTTCCTCAATTGTTTTTCTTTTGTGAACTTCTCTATCTGACTTGATAGAATTTTTTTCATTTTTGACAGCCCAAGATGAAAGCACGTGGGAAAAGAACTACATCTGACGCACGGCGTAAACTCGTACGTTCACTCATAATTTTGGGATTCAAATTTTTTGTAAAATTCTCCTTTAATTTGCCTCCGTTGCCTTTATTACTGTTGATTATAAGCACTTCATGTACCTATAAGTCTATTTAATCAATATCATAACTTTTTATACTGTCACATTTTTATTACTCTCAACCTACAAATTGCTACTCGCGGTATCTCCTCTACACAAAACAATGACATGATGTTATCTGCTGTGCACTGAAGCTGGTTAAAAACAATGTGCCTCATTTCAAATTGTCCTTCAACTTCATATCACACAGACAAAACTTCGAAAACAAGGCCACTGAGAGGGAGACTGTTAGTTACATTTCAATACGAGCGTTCGATGGAAGCTATGGTTAGTTCTTTGCTTCTATGAAAGTGGGTGAAAACAGTGAATTCAGTGTTCTCATTTACGGCATCCCAATATGTAAAAAACGCAATGAAATTAAAAAGGACGTAAAATAATCAACACCCTTTCGTCCCTGGGACGAAAAAAAATGCGGTCCTGTTTAGGCGGGTGATTAGTGGGAGAGATAAAAAAAACAACTGAAAGGGATGATTATCTTAGTGACCACGGAAATTATACAGAATGAGTGATGTGATTGGTGAAACTAGCGTATTAATTTACAAAAACACACCGTGTTTGGCAGTTTGCTGGGCCTGTCACGTCACTTAGTGCGCCATCTACCGAATGACGCAATACGCAAAATGGCGCTCATTACGGCTGAGGTTATCCCTGACGAAAAAGACCGAGGTGTGCCGAATGCAGGTGGTTGTAATGTCTCAAAATGGCGCAGTCCCATGCTAAAACAAGGCAGCAAAGCTGTCAAATGTACAGACAAAAAGCAGGAAATAACTATGCACAAAATAGACTACTGTCCATTCTGATGCAAAAGTACATTATGTTAAACTGCAAATTCAACATCAAATTTTAATTATGCTCAACAGGTAATATCAATGTAAGTAAAATGTGTAACAAGCATAAGGCTTCAGGCCCATGAGAGTTCAAGTTCACACTTTGAAAATGTATAACTTCCAGAAAAAGAAGCCAATTAGACTGCTTTTCCAACTCAGGCTGCATGCCGATTTTCGAACTTGACCTGCATTTTAGTAAGATCAATTACTCCTGAGAGTTCACGACAACAGGCCTATCAGTTTTCCTTGAAATGTGTTTACACTGTTGCATATATGTTGAAAAGTGAAAAAAAAAGCATAACTTCTACAATAATGGCCCGATCATCCTGATTTTCGAACTTGAGCTGCGTTTTATGAATATTCATCAGCTCTGTAAATATAAAGCCAAAAAGTAAAACTGCCTTCCACTTATCGTGTTTACAAGGAAAGTGCACGGCGCCGACGGCGACGGCGACAGCGACGGCGCCGGCGACAGCGACGGCGACGACGGCGACGACAGACGCAGGTGATGGCAATATGTACATAAAAAAGATCCTGACTTTCAACAAAACCTGGCTGGAAGATCCCAGTTTTAAAGACTGGCTTTATGTCACGGACAACTTTATGTTTTGCTCCATTTGTAAACGTGCCAAGAAGAGTAACGTTTTTACAACTGATCCGGGATGCAGTGATTACCAGAGATCTACACTTGTTCGACACGTGCAGTCCGAATAACATAAGCAAGCGGCTTCTACTCTTAAGGGCCAGTCAGCTCTACAGCGGGCTATATCCACAGCGGAACAAAAAACAGATGACAACCTCGGTCATCAGATGAAAACTGTGTACTTTTTGGTATCTCATAACTTGGCTCTAAATCTCTACCCGGACCTTTGCCTACTTCAGTCAATGAAGGGACACTATACGTCAGCTGGAGTGGTAAATGAAATGGTTCAGTGTCTGTCAGATACTATTGAGGATGACATGAAAAATGCCATAGAGAAAAGTAAATACATAGGCATTCAAGTGGACGAAAGTTGCGACATTGCAATTTTCAAAAAATTGATTATTTATGTCCAGACTGTTGTAGGTGGAAAAGCCAGAACTTCTTTCTCTGCCAACCTGAATGTCCCAGATGGGAAAGCTGATACAATTGTGGCTGCAATTGAACAGTGGATGGAAGGATACAACATTTCAGCTTCTAAAGTCA
The DNA here is from genome assembly GCF_051362555.1 of Lingula anatina. NCBI lineage: Eukaryota > Metazoa > Brachiopoda > Lingulata > Lingulida > Lingulidae > Lingula > Lingula anatina. Next base: position 21,393,693 of record NC_141769.1, on the reverse strand, counting down.
TGGGTCTGGGTAGTGATGGAGCTGCTGTGATGACTGGCCGGCGAACAGGTGTGGGAGTACAGTTAAAGGGCAGAAATCCATATCTTGTACATATTCATTGTCTGGCTCACAAACTGGCCTTAGCAGTGGGTCAAGCTGCGGCTTCAGTGGAACAAATTAAATCCTACCAAGAAACAGTCAATGCAGTCTACCAGTTCTTCCAAAATTCTGCAGTAAGATACAACAGACCCCGAGCTGTATATGATCTGATGGAAGATGACCAGTTTCTCACACTGAAGCAACCTTTGGCTGTTCGCTGGCTCTCCCTGGAACAGGCTGTTGTTGCCATCTTGAACTGCTGGTCACCCCTTGTTGTTTGTCTTGGAGAAGAAGCGGCCAATGGAAATGCTGTTGCCAGAGGGCTCCTCAACAAAGTTGATGATTATCTCTTCCTGGCCTTGACTTGCCTTTTAGTAGATATACTACCACTATTCAGCAGGTATAACTAATATTTTTTCATAATGCAATTTAACTTTTAATTTTCATAAAATATTGTCACTTTTGATTCCAGTTTAAAGAAATTTATTCTACTTTATTAATGCAGGCTAGTTTAAAGAAATTTATTCTACTTTATTAATACAGGCTATCAAAGTGTTTTCAACGGGAGTGCTTGGATTTTGACACTGCTAACCGAAGTTTGGAGACAGTTAGAGGTTCACTGCATACATTCTCTGAACATCCTGATTACCTGCTCACACTAAACCAGATGAATAGAGCGGTGACTGACAATGGAAACTACAGGGAAACAGCAGTAAACCGAACTGAAGCCAAAGTTGCTACTTTTGCCAGAGTGAAAGGTACAATTTATTACTACTATAATGATCAGATAATATCTCAAGACAAGTTGTTTCAGTCTATCAAACTCAGATATTGGTTTAAATCATTTGTATATATTCATTTATTCTAACAGACTAACAGTTCACTAACTCATTTTATTTTTGTGTTTTCTCAGATGCTTTCTTCACTACTCTGAATGAGAACCTTGAAGACAGATTTCCAGTAGACACTATGGATTGTTTGAAAGCTTTGGACAAGCTACTCAACCCACAGAGATATCCACAAGCTGCTGCAGATCTTGGAGCATACGGTGGAGATGAACTTCAATTCCTTATCAACCACTACACCAATGATCAACATCCTGATGTTATTGACACTCAGAGGTGTCAACAGGACTTTGTACCATATAAGCATCACACATTCTTATGCAGGCATTTAACCTTCACATCCCATTGTGAAAATCTCATTCAGAATCACGATCAGGATTTTCCTGATTTCACTACAATGGCACAAATTGCACTGTGCATCCCCCTCAACAGTGCATCATGTGAAAGAGGTTTTTCTGCCCAAAACCTACATAAGTCCAAATGTAGGAACCGACTTAGTGAGGCACAGCTGCAGAATATTATGAAGATAACAATAAATGGTCCGCATTTTGCTGAATTTGATTACACACAGGCTAAACTCAAGTTTCGAGCCATCCGACAGGGAAGGCAATGAATATGGGTAAAAATTGCAAATTTTACAGATGCTGTATTTTTTAAGTCACATTTTCTTAAAATCAGAACATAACTATTGAATGGTAGCTACAAAACTGAAAAGCAGGCTGCCTTTTTGTTCTATTCTGTACAGAAAAAGAGCCACAAATGCTACACAGAAATATATTTTCATGATATAAAATTTACATCGTTGAAAAATTTGTAATTTTTCCCCATTGAAAAGATTGAGTCATTACCGTACTGTAAATGATCTTGGAAGCATTCAAAGTAGTTTTAAAGTCAATATTTCTAAAACAGAAAAGTACTGGTTTTATTTGACAGAAACTTACTGAGTTTCGTTCTCTAGTAGACTAGTCCTGGTACAATGAGTCTGCAGAATTTTATTTTTAAAAAGATGTTTTGTAAGATGTTATATTTTTATTTTGCTATATTTTTACATAATTTTGACCTGTTACATGTATTTCAATAAACACATTTGTGCAATTCTAAATGGTACTTATTTTTTTTTCTTCTTCAAGAGAATGACTCGAAAAATTTACATGGGACTCACATTTTGTCAAACATGTGAGTCCCATGGACTCGGATTTTAAAAAGATTATTGAGAACACTGGAATTTATTTGATATTTTGCTGAAATCGCTTGTGAACATAGACAAAATAAAAGGTGAAAATAGGCTGTAAAAATAGCCAGCCCGTCGGGCGGGTAATTTGCAAATCTTACCCGCCCGGCCTGAAAGTTACCAGCCTCGGGCTGGCGGGCTGGCGGCCATTTCATACACTGTTTTAATGCAATATTGCATAATGCTTAACAGCATAATGACCATCAACTTTTAATAATAAAATATATGTATAATGGATTTTCAGAAAATGTGACTAGCATGGGTCTTCAAGCCCGTGGAGGTTCTAAGTCACACTTTGAAAATGCCAATATGTGAAAAGTTAAATTTTCACAAAAAAAAACTGTTTAATTGGCAGAAAAAATTTACCAAAAAGATTGCATTGCTTACTGAAGCTGCATTTTAGTCCTGTGATTCTTTCCTTTAAGTTTAAGAACAGTAAGTGACATGGTTTTCCTTACATGGTCATCATGGGAGCAGTGCCCAAAATAGGGGTTTCTTCAAACTTTGATGCAACATTACATAATGTTTAACAGCATAATGACCATCAATTTTTAATAATAAAATATTAGTATCATGGATATTCAGAAAATGTGACTAGCAAAGGTCTTCAGGCCCATGGAACTTCAAAGTCACACCTGGAAAATGCCAAAATGTAAACAAGACAGCACTGTTCTGAAATGGGTGTTTTCCCATTTTTAACAATTTTTTAACATAAAACAAAATTAACAGTTTACTGCCATTTTTATATGATCAACTAAGAAAATTGATGAGAGGGGAAAAATATCAATAGAATAGTGTTAAATGTCCAATTTCCTCCATTCTGAGTTTCTGAACATAGTGAATGATTCAATCTGACAAACTGAAATGATATGAGTTTATTTCCATTTTTGAAACTTTATTACACAATGCACGATAACAAGTTTACCATCATTTTTACAAAATCAAAACACTGTGGTAAAGATGCAGGATATGTCAAACAAACACTTTTACGTATCTTATTAGTTAAATAATGAGACTGTTAACATGCCTAAGAATTGAATCTGAAGAAATTTGAAAAAACAGCATAACTTCTAAAATAATGGCCCGATTATGCTGATTTTCGAACTCAACCTGTGTTTAAGTAAGATTGACCACTACTGTGAGTTTAATGACAATTGGTCTATCTGTTTTTATGTACAGACACAGATGTAGGGAAGTTATGCATTTTTTTCAGCATAAATGCAACACCGATAACACGATAAGTGAAAAACTGTTTTACCTTTTGGCTTGAAACTTACAGAACTGATGAATATTCATAATACGCAGGTCAAGTTCGAAAATCAGCATGATCGGGCCATATTTGTGGAAGTTATGCTATTTTTTCATTTTTTTCAGCATAAATGCAACACCGATAACACGATAAGTGAAAAACCGTTTTACCTTTTGGCTTGAAACTTACAGAACTGATGAATATTCATAAAACACAGGTCAAGTTCGAAAATCAGCATGATCGGGCCATATTTGTGGAAGTTATGCTATTTTTTTCATTTTTTTCAGCATAAATGCAACACCGATAACACGATAAGCGAAAAATTGTTTTACTTTTTGGCTTATAAGTTACTGAAATGATGAATATTCATAATACGCAGGTCAAGTTCGAAAATCTGCCTGATTGGGCCATTTTTTTGGAAGTTATGCTGTTTTTTCACTATTTCAGCATATGTGCAACACTGAAAACACATTTCAAGGAAAATCAATTAGCCAATCGTCTTGAAATTCACAGGGGTGATCAGATTTACTAAAATACAGATGAGGTTCGAAATTAAGCTTGATCAGTTCAGTTTTGGTGAAATTGTGCCTTTTTTAAGTCTTTTTTCCTCGGATTTAATTCTTAGGCATGTTAACAATCTCATTTGTGAACTAATTAGTAATGTAAAGGTGTCCTTTTAACATTTTCTGCATCTTAACAATATTGTTAGTTGATTATATAAAAATGATGGTAAACCTGTTATTGTGCATTGTGTAATAAAGTGTCAAAATGGAAATAAACTCATATCTTTACAGTTTGTCAGATTCAATCATTCACCATGTTCAGAATCTCAGAATGGAACAAATTGGACATTTAAAATTGTTCTATTGATATTTTTCCTATGTCAACAACTTTCTTAGTTGATCATTTAAAAACGACAGTAAATTGATTATTTTGATATATGTAAAAAAAGTGTTGAAAGTGGAAAGAAATTCATTTCAGTACAGTTATCTCCTGTGTGCATTTTGAAGTTGTGACTCTGAACTTCCATGGCCCTGAAGACCTTTCCATATCAAATTTTCTGAATATCCATGATACTTTTATTTTATTATTAAAAATTGATGGTCATTATGCTGTTAAGCATTATGTAATATTGCATCAAAATTGAAGACAACCCCATTTTAGACAATGCCTCCATAGTGACCATTAAAGGAAAACCAAGTCACTTACTCTTCTCAAACTTACAGAAATGTAGCATAGCACTAAATTATAGCTTCAGTTGGAAAACCTGTTATATCGGTTAACTTTCTTGGAAATTATATAGTTTTTTGTTACAATTAAAATTTTCACATATGGACATTTTCAAGGTGTGACTTAGTCTTTGAACTTCCATTGGCTTGAATACGATTGCTAGTCACATCTTTTGAATAGCTATGATACATTTACTTTATTATTAAAAATTGATGGCCATTGTGCTGTTAAGCATTATGTTAAATTGCATAAAAGATGAAAAAAAACCTTTTTTGGACATCGCTGCTGGGATGACCACTAAGGAAAAACCATTTTACTTATGATATTCTAACTTACTGAAAAGTTTCATAGGACTGAAGTGTAGCTTGTGTTGGAAATCAGTGTGATTGTTTTCTGTTTTGGAAGCAATGCAGCTCTATGGAGTGCTACAGTATATGGGGCTACTGTTTATGGATGGTGGTAATTGTCCCTTGGGATAATCACTAGCTAAATTCAGAGCTATAAAATTACTTGCCTAATTGATTTTCAAGTGCCCATTAAATAAGATTACATAAAACACACATTGAGATTTCCCATTCAAGTCCTATAGGTTAAGCTCTCTTAACTGTGTCACATAATTAGGAATTGGTGATAATTATGCACAAATGCACAAAAATGTTGTTTAATATTGCAAATAAGTTTACAAAAGAAAAAACATTTGTGTAATGCCAACATTAATGCTATAGATGAATAACAGTGCCTTATTATCCTCAAACACATTGGGGTTATTCATATCATGTTAATACAGGAAGATTAAAAGTTTGAATAGCAGCTTTATTGGAATTTTTTTTTTTTTTTTTTTTTTTGTTTTCTTTTTAATTTTTTTTTCTAAACACTGGCATTTTCAACTCCCATCCACCTGAAGCTCTTCAGATTTTCTGTATTTCCACATAAGCAGTTGCATAGGTTTTTATGTCTTTAAACATTATGTAATATTATTTTATGCACTTTCAACATTTTTCAAATATTGGGATTTGTTCGCGGTCATACGCTTGATATGGTATTGGCTAGGGAAAGTGATTCACTTGTAACATCATGTGAGGTAGGGCATTTACTTTCTGACCATCATGTTATCAACACCACGCTTAGATGTGGCAGACCGCACCCCAGTAAGGAGAAAGTCTCGTTCAGAAAAATCAAGGGCATTGATGTAAATGAATTACAACGACAGATTACATCACAGCTGGGTGATTTAAGTTTTGATAATTTGAGTCCTGAGGAATGTGTGCTTCTGTATGACAGGACATTGACAACTGCACTTGACAACCTTGCACCTGTCAAAACTAAAACGTTTGTTAAGAAAGATCTGCAACCTTGGATGAATGATCACATTCTGGAGGCAAAGAGAGACAGAAGGAAAGCGGAGAGGAAGTGGCGAGGTAGTAAATTAACTGTTCATCATCAGATCTATAAAGAAGCATGTTGTCATGTAAACAAATTAATCTGTCAAGCTAAAGAAACGTATTATTCTAACATGATACAAGAATGTGATGGTGATACCAAGGCTTTATTTAGAACTGTCAACACTATTCTGGGAAAAACTAATTGCTCTAAGTACCCCAAAACAGATTCAGTGAAAGATCTTGCAAATAACATGAGTGACTTTTTCGTGACTAAAGTCAGTAATATCAACGCTGAACTTTCTGAATTAGGAAAGACTGTGACTACACCATCGCATCCACCTTTGTCAGAACTTTTACAAGAACCGCAGTCACTCATCACTATATTTGAACCAACAACCACCTGTGAAGTAACAAAGATAATAAACAGTTCCAAAAAGACATCATGCATGTTAGACCCGATCCCATCATCATTATTGGTTCAGATTCTTCCGGCTGTAATAACTTTGATTGTGGAAATTATCAACAAATGTTTCACTGTGGGTGTTTTTCCAAAAAAGTTTAAATCTGCAATAATTCGCCCACTACTCAAAAAGGACAACCTTGACACGGATCTTTTGGTAAACTATAGTCCTGTTTCCAATTTGTCATTTTTATCTAAGGTAGTAGAAAGGGTTATAGCAGTTAGACTATTTAAGCATTTAGAAGCAAACAATCTTGTTGAGGAAATGCAGTCAGCCTACAAATTCAATCATAGCACAGAATCTGCACTTTTGAGAATTAAAAATGATTTGTTAAGTGGTGTTGACAAACATTCTGCTATGTTATTGGTACTGTTAGATTTGTCTGCTGCGTTTGACACAGTAGACCATAATATTTTATTGACATTTCTAGAGCAGAGTGTAGGGGTTAGAGATAAGGCCTTAGATCTTTTACGATCCTATCTTGTTGGGAGAATGCATCAAGTTAATATAAATGGTGTGCTTTCTGAACTCTCACAGCTTTTATTTGGTGTTCCTCAGGGGAGCGTGCTTGGCCCGCTTAAGTTTTGTGTTTACACCTTACCCCTTGGAGCAATTCTGCATTATCATAAGATAGGTTACCACTTTTATGCCGATGATACCCAGTTGTACACATCTTGTAACATCCATGATCCAGCATTGTCTGTGAACACAATTGTTGATTGCATATCAGACCTCAGAGGTTGGCTCATTTCAAACAAATTGAAGATAAATGATGGAAAAACAGAATTTTTAGTCATTACTCAACCCCACAACAAGGGCCTTGCTCATAACTTGCAACTTAAAATTGGAGCTAGTATGGCATTTTCCTCCCCCCATGTAAAAAATTTAGGAGTATACTTTGATTCTACACTTTCAATGGACAAACAGATCTCCAACATCACAAGGTCTTGTTTATTCAACATTCGGAATATTGGTACCATAAGGAAACATCTGAATCAATCTGCTGCTGCTACTGTTATACACTCATTGGTAACTTCCAGGCTAGACTATTGCAATTCTATATTATATGGATGTCCAGATGATAAGATCAAAAGATTACAACGCATCCAGAATATATCAGCACGGCTTTTAATGCTACAGCCTAGGGATTGCCATATCACTCCAATTTTAAAGCATCTGCACTGGTTACCAGTTAGGGCCAGAATTTTATTTAAGGTTTTAGTTTTTACACATGCTGCTTTTTATAATCTAGCTCCACCATATATAACTGATTTAGTCAAACATTATAGCCCTCAAAGATCCCTGAGGTCTGGTGACAAACTTTTACTGAAAGTTCCAAAATCAAGGTTAAAATCATATGGTGACATATCATTTTGTGTAGCTGCACCAGTAGAGTGGAATAAGTTGCCAATTTTTATTAGACAAATAGAATCACAAGAATCTTTTAAAAAGGAATTAAAAACTCATATTTTTAAGACATTTTATTCACGAATCTTAAATTTTATAATTTTAAAGAAACCTTGGATTATTTACTTTTAATTACTGTTTATTACAATTAAGTTAGTTTAGCTCTTATTTATGTAAAATATATCTTAACCATTTTTATCTATAAACTTCTTTGTATTTCATGTTGTACAGTCTATTGAACATTTTATGGATTTTAGACTTGAAATAAATATATTATTATATTATTATTATTTTTATTCTGTGAATTTGAACTCTCATAGTCCAGAAACTGTAATCTTATTGCAGGGGTGGAATGAGGCCGTCTTCTGGGTCTTTCAGATGACGGTCAGATTTTAAAGTTTACATTGACTGGTATCAATTTTTTTCTGTTGGAAGACCATCAAAAGTGGAGGATGGATCAACAAAGATACTTTGGAATACTGTCAGAAAATATCTCTGGATCTTCTCCTGTTATTGACCATGTTACCTGTTGTGCATGATTAAAAATCGGTGTTAACTGACTGTGTTATTATAAGCATTATTTATTATTGCATCAAAATTGACAAAATGGCCTATTTTGCATCTTTATTTTCTGTTTTTTGTCTGTACATTTGACAGCTTTGCTGCCTTGTTCTTATATTGTGTTTACAGTGTTGCATATATGCTGAAAAATGAAAAAACAGCATAAGTACTAAAATAGTGGCCCGATCATGCCGATTTTTGAACTTGACCTGCATTTTAGTAAGATTGAGTACTCCTGTAAGTTTCAATACAACAGGCCTATTGGTTTTCCTTTAAATGTGTTTACAGTGTTGCATATATGCTGAAAAGTGAAAAAACAGCATAACTGCGTTTTATGAATATTCATCAGCTCTGTAAATATAAAGCCAAAAAGTAAAACTGTGTTCCACTTATCGTGTTTACAAGGAAAGTGCACGGCGCGGCATCGGCATCGGCGACGGCGACGACAGACGCAGATGATGGCAATATGTACAGACACATCTGTGTCTGTACATAAAAATAGAAAAAGCACCATCTTCTGGTCAAGTGTTTCCAGCAAAAAAAAAACAAAAAAAAAACACTAGATGACAAAATGCAAAAATGCTTTGCTCAGTGCATAGCAATGCGCTGCTATTCTGAATTTGATGCTTGCTTTAGAGCAAATCAAGGGGACACAGAGTTGATAAAAAGAGCACCAAGTTATGTTATTGACTATATTGTTAGCTGTTACAATAGTGATTGTGAAAATTGTTTAAAGTACTCTTATGTATGTAAAGGTGGCTCAGAAACAATTTTCCCTGAGAAAGGCAAACTAGACTTTAGCAACACTGAAGACATGCAAATCTTGAGACAGTGCCTAAATTATACACTGGGCCCAAAGGCAATTGAATTAACAAAACTTAATTAGTACCAACACACAAAAAGTGGAGTCTTTAATTAAACCGGACATTTCAGAAAACTAATAATAAAGATGTCACCTTTTCTTGGAACTTTGCAGTGCAATCCACTTAAGGAATAATGGACTTAAACTATTCACTTTGAGTAAGATGGCCTCTGTTGGTATTGTGCCAACTTCTTCAGTCTTTAAATATCTGGAAAAAGATGAAAAACAGATGCAAATGAGAGTGAATCACAATAAGACACTTGCATTCAAGTTAAGAGCTAGAAGGAGAATCCTTAATCGCTACATAAAGTATGACAGATCTAAAGCATTGAAAAGTAATGACTATAGAAAATGCAATGATGCCAAAACTTGTATTTCCTGATCACAGTTATTCAATAGCCGCATTCACATCGGGCTGAGCCATGGCTCTTCAAAGCGACCTAAATATGGCGGAGGTACATGACAGGAAAACTGCCTAATCTTTTAATAGTCTCTCCGCCTCTCACACGCCTCCCCATGTATCATCCCAAAGGAGCTGAGATTTAATGACTGTCCCCCCCCGCAGGGACGACGCATGGGGAGGCGTGTGAGAGGCAGAGAAACTATTAAAAGATTAGGCGTTTTTTCTTTCATGTATGTCTGCCATATTTAGGTTGTGGCTTTGTAGAGCCATGGCTCAACTCGATGTGAATGTGGCCAAAGAGAACATGTACTTAAAAGAAAATGTATGATTTCAAGATACTACTCTGTAATAAACTGGTTTTTAAATATACACAAGTTTGTTGGTCTTTCTTCTACTTAAAACTTAAAAATATAATTGAGAAATCTAGAATTAAGTAAATGTAAAAAATAAATAAATAAAAAATAAAAAATAAAATAAACTAGACTGCAACTGGCTAAAGCCAGTGGCAGAGGATTCCCCTGCAAAATATGTGCGGAAATGCTCTTACAAGGTCATGTGAAGGTCATGGGTTAAATTTGATCCCATATTCTGAAAGAGCATATGCGAATTGGGGGGGGGGGGGGGGTCAACAAAACATCACTTTTAGCCCACTTCAATATTTCTCCATGAAATAGCCAAATGACCTTGAAAATGAGGGTCAAGGTCAAATTTGACATTTGATTTGGGGTTTTTGGGTATATGTTTGGGGTAGTTTACTATAGCATGCTATGACCAAAAACCAGTGTTTCATGGAGAAATTGCCAAACTCAAGATTTCTGCGATGTCATAAATATTTAAAAATCGATATTAAAGAAAGTAATTAGGCAATCGCTACCAAAGTAAGGCTAACCTTAGATAAATATATAGGGCATCATTTGCCACTAAGATTGGGGCTCTGGGATATCCGGTTTTGGAGATCTTGGAAACAAACCTTTTTGAGCATGTTTGGCCATGAGCGACCTTCACCTTGACCTACTTGCATAAAAGTAGGTCATTATCTGTGGATTTGGCTCAGTATCATATGCCATAAGGCCCTTAGCCATATGGCTTATACTTTAGGCCTAATGGCAATTTCAAATTTTACAAATTTTGCCTTTAAAAGCCCCTGTGACCTTGAAAAGTAGGCCAAGGTCACTGAAACTGGGTCTGTGGCATATTCTTACCATGGGCTACCTATGATAATTATTTCAGATTTTTTGCGAAAAAAAATGCGCGGAAAGAATCACTATAATAATAATAATAATAACTAGACTGCAACTGGCTAAAGCCAGTGGCGGAGGATTCCCCTGCAAAATAGGTGTAAAAATGCTCTTACAAGGTCATGTGAAGGTCATGGGTTAAATTTGACCCCATATTCTGAAAGAGCATGTGCGAATTGGGGGGGGGGGAGTCAACAAAACATCACTTTTAGCCCACTTCAATATTTCTCCATTAAATAGCCGAATGACCTTGAAAATGAGGGTCAAGGTCAAATTTGACATTTGATTTGGGGGTTTTGGGTATATGTTTGGGGTAGTTTACTATAGCATGCTATGACCAAAAACCAGTGTTTCATGGAGAAACTGCCAAACTCAAGATTTCTGCAATGTCATAAATATTTAAAAATCTATATTAAAAAAAGTAATTAAGCAGTCGCTACCAAAGTACGGCTAACCTTAGATAAATATATAGGGCACCATTTGCCACTATGATCGGGGCTCTGGGATATCCGGTTTCTGAGATCTCGGAAACAAATCTTTTTTGAGCCCGTTTGGCCATTAGCGACCTTGACCTTGACCTACTTGCATAAAAGTAGGTCATTACATGTGGATTTACCTTAGTATCACTGACTATTAGGCCCATAGCCATACGGCTTATACTTAAGGCCTAATGTCAATTTCAAATTTTACAAATTTTGCCTTTAAAAGCCCCTGTGACCTTGAAAAGTAGGTCAAGGTCACTGAAACTGGGTCTGTGGCATATTCTGGCCATAGGCTACCTATGTAAATTATTTCAGATTTTTTGCGAAAAAAAACGCGCGGAAAGAATAATAACTATAATAATAATAATAATAATAATAATAATAATAATAATAATAATAATACTACCAGAAACAATAGTATTCCCCTATGGGGAATCCTAATAATACTACCAAAAACAATAGTATTCCCCTATGGGGAATCCTAATTAAAATAATAATTATCATGTACACAGTTTGGCCATGTCCGTGTCCTATGCACCTTCCCGGATTATGACAATGTAATCTGTTATTGTTGCTTCTGTGAGGAGTCTCCACACAGGTGAGATACTTCTATCTCTCTCGGTATGTTGAGAATCCTTTCCTTTAGCATAAATGCCACCCTGTGCACTCCAACAGTAACTGAGTATCCGGCCCCAGGAAATGTAACCCTCATCATCCCATAACAGACCCCACTGGAACAACTGGTGCCCCCAGTCCACAGTATCCCTCCAGTGTAGTATGCAATTTTCTGTGTAATTTTTCATTTAATTGATCAAAAAATTGATGATTAGCCATTTTTTTAGTGAAATGATGCAAGACCACCCCTTTTTAGCCTGTGCTGCTTTAAATATAGAAACTAAGCCAAAAGTGAACAGTTGCACATTTCCTCCTTCAGGACAGAAACCACCAAATGATTTCCTGTAGACAACCACAATCATAATACAACAGCAATTGTTGACGTCACAATGTTCAATGTCTTCCCATAATACAACAGCAATTGTTGATGTCACAATGTTAAATGTCTTCAAATAATACAACAGCAATTGCTGATGTCACAATGTTCAATGTCTTCCCATAATACAACAGCAATTGCTGATGTCACAATGTTCAATGTCTTCCCATAATACAACAGCAATTGTTGATGTCACAATGTTCAATGTCTTCCCATAATACAACAGCAATTGTTGATGTCACAATGTTCAATGTCTTCCCATAATACAACAGCAATTGTTGATGTCACAATGTTCAATGTCTTCCCATAATACAACAGCAATTGTTGATGTCACAATGTTCAATGTCTTCCCATAATACAACAACAATTGTTGATGTCACAATGTTCAGTGTCTTCCCATATACCAATTGGCAATCCTCGGCGGACTCCAAAAGCTCCATACAAACCTCGGACGAGATAAGTGTAGGAATATGCATCAAATTGGTACATTTCTCTGCTGGAACTGCCTTTTCACTCAACCAGGGCCTATACACCAGAGAAACAAGTTCCCTAAATTCCAATTTTTAGGCAGTATCGTAAAAACTAATCAGATAATATGAAATTGCACATTGTCTCTGAGCTATCCAAACCTGATCCTAAACTGCGACTAGTCTTCGCACGTGTCATTTGGGCATGGGATTGAAAGTAGTTCCTTTTCCAATATTCAAAGCATGCTATGGATGCCATCCTATCATGTCCGAGGTTATTGTGGAGTGCGCGAGACATCCCAAGTAGTTCTGAATGCGCATAAAACCACAATCAACCACAATCATAATACAACAGCAATTGTTGATGTCACAATGTTCAATGTCTTCCCATAATACAACAGCAATTGTTGATGTCACAATGTTCAATGTCTTCCCATAATACAACAGCAATTGTTGATGTCACAATGTTCAATGTCTTCCCATAATACAACAGCAATTGTTGATGTCACAATGTTCAATGTCTTCCATAAAACAACAACTGTTGATGTCACAATGCTTAATGTCTTCCCATAATAAAACAGCAATTGTTGATGTCACAATGTTCAATGTCTTCCCATAATACATAAGCACTTGCTGTTGTTTAAATTCTCAATAAATTTCCAACAACAAGAAATACCAAATTGGACACAATATGAGGCAAAGTTCTATCTGGTATTATAAGGTGGTAAAGTAACCAAAATGATTTTCTTACCTGTCCTTCCTCATGACCTTGACACATTCTACAGGCTATACAGTAGTAAAAGCTCTGAGATGGTTTGGGCAGCTACACTTTGTAAAGCACATCAGATAACAGCACTGTAGTATGGGATGACTGAATGAAACTGCAATCTTACTAGATAGCTCATCTTACAGTGTATCATATCAGTTCTCGAAGTCCATCTTCTCCTTTTTTGACAATATACCCAGTAACACATCCTTTTCCATGCACTAAAATTCAAAGAAATAAAACAATTAAAACTTACTTGCATTTGTCATTTGAAAAAAAATAATTAAAACTACAGAGCAAAGCTGATAAATATACAGTTTCAAAACAAAAGGCCTAACAGTTTTCAGTGCTGCATATATGCTGAAAAAAAAAAAAAAAAAAAAAAACAGCATAACTTTTGAAAAAATGGCCTCATCATGCTGACCTGCATTTTATGAATAGTCATCAGTTCTGTAAGTTTAAAGCCAAAAGGTAAATCTGTTTTTTACTTATCATGTTATCACTGAAAGTGCACGGCAACGATGGCGACCATGGCGACAACAGCGATGACAGCAACGGCAGATGCAGGTGACGGCTGTATGTACAGACAAAACTGTGTCTGTACATAAAAAGCAGAAAATGATCCATAAAAAGGTTATGGATGTAAGGAATATGTAGCTGGCATAATGCCCATGAGAATGCAAATTCACAAACTGAAATATGCCGGAATGAGAAAAATGAAAGTTTCAGACAAGAAAAATTCCAATCAAGCTGGTTTTCCAATTTGAGCTGTATATCAGTTGTAAGAATCATTCTTGTAAGTTAGAAAGTAACAGCTTTCTTTTTTGTTGTTGACAATTTCCTTGCAATATCATATAATGATTAACAGCATAATCATCACCAATTTTTAATTATCTCCTTGGACATTGAGAGAGTGTAACTACCATACAGCTTCATGCCTCTGAGAGTCCTAAGTGTAACTACCATATCAGCTTCATGCCTCTGATAGTTCTAAGTGTAACTACCATACAGCTTCATGCTTCTGAGAGTTCTAAGTGCAACTACCATACAGCTTCATGCCTCTGAGAGTTCCAAGTGTACATGTAACTACCATACAGCTTCATGCCTCTGACAGTTCTAAGTGTAACTACCATACAGCTTCATGCCTCTGAGAGTTCTAAGTGTAACTACCATACAGCTTCATGCCTCTGATAGTTCTAAGTGTAACTACCATACAGCTTCATGCCTCTGAGAGTTCTAAGTGTAACTACCATACAGCTTCATGCCTCTGAGAGTTCCAAGTCCCACATTGAAAATGCCAATATGTGAAAAATGAAAATTCAACAAAAAACTGCATTAGTGGGTACTTCCAGAAAAAGAATCCAATGCAGCTGATTTTCTAATTCAAGCTGTAATTTACTAGTAGTCCTATTGTAAGTCAATTTTGGAACATTACTTAATATGGCATTTAAGAAATTCTAAGTTATTAGTTTGCAGCTAGTATTAATTATCCACAAGGCAGACATGCTGAAAACTTTTCAGAATGGCCGGACATTTGGACCGTCAGTAATGAAAAATTTGACAGACCGAATGGACTTTTGTCGGACTGAAAATCACTCTATTCCTTTGAGACAGATGCTACCAGTACGATTAAGGTAGCTTACTTTGTTTGTTAATGTGATAGGTTTGAAATGGAAGGGAAAAAACGCTTTGGGTTTTATATAATTTTATTAGTGAAGTATGTTGAAAGATGACTGTAAATTCAAAATTGCGGTTCTTAAAACTCTTGTCAGTCCTTTGGACCGACCAAGTCCAATTTTCTACCGGTCCAGACAAATTTTCCCGGTCATGACCGATGGGACCGACAGTTTCAGCATGTCTGACAAGGGACAACTGAAGACTGACCATGCAAACCAATATATCTAGTTAAATAAACTTTATTTTCTAGAAAGTTAATAGTACGTGCACTGATACCATAGTTGGAAGACAAGTACAGCATGGTGATCTGCAGACAATACTGAGACATTCTGAACTGGTTTCCATGATCTATGCTCTGCAATAACTCACTATCTACCCATTAGAATGCTACACATTCTACATATAGTGGTTCACCTTAATTCCTGTTTATCTACAAACTGTAATATAATACTATCCTAGTCAAAAGTAATACAAGGTACTTCAATGTTATACATACAAGGTATCCAAATGTAACTTATCTGGATTGAAAGAAAACAGCAGAAATATAATGTAATAATCAAAGGTTGTTGAAATGTACCAATTATAAAGTCCAATTTAGAAATCTAATCTGGAAGGTCATAAATGACACTATGAAGGTAAAACTTTTGGCATACATTTTCAGGATAATGGCGCTATTACAGGGCAAAAGAGTCCCAAATTTATACATTTGTATTTTATTCATTTAGTAAATTATTATTCTGTTTTTTCTTATCTTATAAATACTCTTTTTCAACTTCCAGGTTGATACCAGTAATGACAGCTGCAGCATACTAAGTGCTGATGGCTTCCATGTCATGCCTGTTAACCTGCCATTTCATACCTAATGGGAAACAATGTTTATACATTATGTACCAGTGTATTAATCAGTGAAGCTAATCCTCAGTTACATGCATCTTATATGCACCTTACCATCTTATATTGGACAAATAACAGAAATTGACTCGAACAATTTTACTGTGCTTGTATGGTAAGTTTTTAACAAAATGTGGCAAGTGCAATAATATGTTTAAGTGGCCAACAACAAAATCTGGATAAGTTTTGAAAAGATTATCTAGAAACTACCTGATCCACCCCGCTCTTCTGGGAAGAGCAAATGATGTTTTACAATACCACCAGACATTCTGAACGGTTTAAATGATCGCATAATTCACACTACAGTTTTACCTAACCTCCGTTGCTAAGATAGTAAAATAAACTCTTATTCTGGTAAAATATGGAATGTAAATTCTACAGATACAGCAAACAACATATAGTCCCATGTTTCTTTACTGAAGTTTGAGAACAGTAAGTGAGATGGTTTTCCTTAAATGGTCATCATGGGAGCAGTGCCCAAAATAGGGGTTTCTTCAAATTTTGATGCAACATTACATAATGTTTAACAGCATAATGACCATCAATTTTTATAATAGAATATTAGTAACATGGATATTCAGAAAATGTGAATAGCAAAGGTCTTCAGGCCAATGGAACTTCAAAGTCACACCTTGAAAATGCCAAAATGTAAACAAGACAGCACTGTTCTGACATGGGTTTATTTTTTTCCATTTTTAACAATTTTTTAACATAAAACAAAATTAACAGTTTACTGTCATTTTTATATGACCAACTAAGAAAATTGATGAGATGGGGAAAATACCAATAGAAAAGTGTTAAATGTCCAATTTCCTCCATTCTGAGATTCTGAACACAGTGAATGATTGAATCTGAGAAACTGCAATGTTATGAGTTTATTTCCATTTTTAAAACTTGACAGTAGAGTGAAAATAATGGCTGCAACATAAAGGAATTTGTGATACATTGTCAGTTTTGATGAAATATTACATAATGCTTAACAGCAAAACCAGCACCAAATTCTAATTATGCACTGTAGGTAACACACATATTAAGAATAGATGACCAACTTCAGGTCCATGACAGTGCAGACTCACACATTTAATATGCAAAAATGAAAATTTCTCAAAAAATGCATAAATTCAAGATAAATAATCCAATCAAGTTCTCCGATTCTCTAATTCGAGCTGCACATCAATTCTAAGTATAACTTTTATAAGTTCAAAAATAAGACACACGTAACTGTTTTGCTTTTATTGCCTTTATGGTGACAAGCTGACAAGCTGTATTTTAGCCGTATGTTTCCTTTCTGTAGGTTTGAGAATAAGTATTTGGTTTACCTTAAATGGCCACTACTGAGGCAGTGCCCAAAAAAGGGTTTTCTTCAATTTTGATACCACACTACTTAAAGCTTAACAGTATAATCACCACCAATTTTAATGATGCTCTGCAGATGATAGCTAGTATCATTTCTAAATACCTAAGTTCTTCAGGCCCACTGAAGTTCATAGTCACACTTTGAAAATACCATGATGTAAAAAATGGAATTTTCCACACACATACACACAAACACATACACTCTTTTAACTAGAGGATTAGAGAGGTGATACCACCTCCAGATGTTGTACCACCAGCTGGAGAAAGCGCATTAGTATGGAAAACCAAGAACAAGGCAGCAAAGCTGTGAAATGTACATACAAAAAACAGAAAATAAAGATGCAGAAAATAGGTCATTTTGTCAATTTTGATGCAATAATAAACAAGAGTTCTAGATATTTTTTATTGAAAATAACAATTTAAAACAAAATCATGGGGAAGAGTAAAAGTTGAAATCCAAATTTGTGAACTGTGATTCATGGAGAAAAGAAGGTCAAAAGTCAATTTTAAGATCACAGTTAGATTGCCAGTATATGACTTCTTATTCAAGTTCAATAGTAACTATGGGTGTATCTCTGTTATCTTTATTCCATATATTATATGCCGAGAAATAAAACAAAAAAACCACACAAATCCAAGAAAAATGGTTCCATCAAGCTGATTTTAGAGTTGGCCTGTATGAATCAGTCCTTTTAGTTTGAAATGTGTTATATGTACAGCATATATTATAATTTAAGCAAAAAAAGCATTAAAATAATATTGATCACTCCTGAAAGTTTGAAGACAATATTATTGGATTTCCTTGAAGTGTATTGTCAGTGTTGCATACAGCATAAAAAATACTGAAAAAAAATATATCAGCATTACTTCCAGAAGAATAGTTTGAATAAGTGGATTTTCAGATTCAACCTGTATTCTAGTAACACTGGTAAGTTTGAAAACAAAAGGCTTATCAGTTTTCCATGAAATGTGTTGCCTGTATTGCATACATGTTGAAAAAAGTGAAAAAATTTTTGAAAAAACTGGTGGGCTCATGGCGGTTTTCGAATTCTGCCTGTATATCACGAATGTTCATCAGTTCTGCAAGCTTGAAGGAAGACAAAAGATCTACCAGTTTTCCACTTAATAATATCATGTTGACAGTGAGTGCACAGCGACGACAGAAATATTGGGGACAGCAACAACAGAGACAGGTGATGGCTACATATACAGGCATGATGTGTCTGTACATAAAACAGTAAAAATAATAAATTCAAAGAAACAATCTGATTGAATAATATATTATAATAAGCAAGTGAAAAAAGCAATGTATTCCTAATAATATATACCACCACTTGCTGATGTCTCAATGTTCAATCTCTTACCAAAATACAGCAGCAGCTGTTGATGTTGAAATGCTCAATGTATTTCCCATAATGCAACTGCAATTGTTGATGTCACAATGCTCAATGTATTCCCATAATGCAACTGCAATTGTTGATGTCACAATGTTCAATGTCTTTCCATAATGCAACTGCAATTGTTGATGTCACAATGTTCAATGTCTTCCCATAATGCAACTGCAATTGTTGATGTCACAATGCTCAATGTATTCCCATAATGCAACTGCAATTGTTGATGTCACAATGCTCAATGTATTCTCATAAAGCAAATGCAATTGTTGATGTCACAATGCTCAATGTATTCCCATAATGCAACTGTAACTGGTTGAAATGAACCGAGAATAAATAACTGTGGCCCTGCAAGGATGATGCATGGGGAGGTCTGTGGGAGGTGGAGAGACCATTACAGGATTAAGCGGTCTTCCTTTCATGTAGGTCTGCCATATTTAATTCATGGCCTGGCTAGCACTCGGCTCTTCTCATTCTGAATGGTCCTTATGTATACTACAACAGCAACAGTTGAAATCATAATTTCCAATGTCTTCCCATTATAAAACAGCAATTATTGCTATTTAAATGCTCATTTTTTAACACAACAAGAGAAACCAATGTGAGACAAAGTTCTATCTGGTGTTATACGGTGCTAAAGTGACCATAATGATTTCCTTCCCTTGTAACTTTGACCCATATTGTATAGGTTGTATAGAAGTTTTCTGCATTTTATAATAAGTTTGACATTTCAGCACCTTTTACAAAATTTATAACAATTTATTGAAAATAAGACATTATTTTTTAGATAAAGAGCATGCACTTACTTCTTTTTGCAGAGCAAACAATGGATTCAACACATCTGCATCTATCATTTTGTCACAAACATCAACACTGCTATGTAGAGTCAACTTCCTGAAAATTAAGAAGTTGAATTTTTAAAAAAGTTTATCTAAACAATTATATCATTTTTAAAAAGCAAATTACTTCTCCATTTACAATTTTTTTGCTGATATAGCAATAAATATAAATCAAACAAGGTCAAATTTAAGTCTGCTGTAGAAAGAAATCAAACTAAGTTTTTCTTGTCAACAAAATACGTGTACATGTGTAGGATAACTGAAGCAAAGTGATATTCCTGCATCAAAACATTAAAATATAATTATGTCAAAATTTCCTAACTATAATTTCTATTCCAAGACCTGGATGCTGTCATTAGGTGTAAACTGTGGCTATCTATCTGGACGCTGTCCACAGGCATGTGACAATACAGCTACATGTGTTAGTGTACTGGTTAAATATTTTTATTTTTATTTTTTTCACCAAAATAAAAGAATGCATTTCAAAAGTAAACAGTTTTGCCGACCTAGAATTGAATATGTTGATTTCAAAACATGGAAAAGTGTTTCAGGGTTTCTATTCCTCTCCGTACACTGATTTTTACATCCTATCTGCACAGAGTCCCAGAGCGAATTTTTAGACATAAGGCCACACTTTTTTGGATGACATCCTGTGCGCGCATCGATTTTCGTCCATTCTCCAAAAAAAAAATAAATAAATAAAGACTGTTTATTTGATATTTGTTTTATTGATTGCTATACCAACAGAATGCATGAAATAACCTTAAATAGATTTGGTAATATGCAGCATATATATATTCATGACTTTTTACCTTTCTACGTAGGCCCTATTCACAATGCTTTAATATTTTGAGAGCATGGATAAAGACATGTTGTTAGTTTGATACGTGTTTCTGTGGTAAATTAGTGTTTCCAGCTGTGTACTGAAAACATAACTTTTCTTAAGCAGTTTTTTTTTTTTTTTTTTTTTTTTTGGACTGTTTTTTTTTTTTTTTTTTTCGCCCGCTCGCACCGATTTTGGGGTCCCCAGAGGATGTCATCCATAAAAATAAAAAAGTGTGGCCTAACAGAAATCTGGTGACAGAAATCCCATGCCTGATCCCAGAAAGATACTAATGATATATAAACATAGCACTGATACCAAATAGATGTATATATAATAATATCAATATAACCCAGTGACACTGACCATCGCATCGAGTTCACTGCTGACCACATCTCAAACAGTTTACCTGAGTGTCCCTGGTACTGTCTTCCTCGAGCTGAGGGAAAGTATATAATGTTAGTCCACCACACTCTCTCCGCTGAATACTGACGTGTGGTTGGAAATCTGTGTGTATGGGGGAGGGGGGGGTTAACCCCCTCCTAACCCACCCCAGCTACTGTGTGCACGTATCCGGTATCGTTGTCGGGTCTTATGCTGCCACAGGGCGCTGGATTCTCAGTGTTTCCCGGGAGCGGAAGAGTTAACGCGGTCAGCGCCATTTTAAGGAGAGGCAAATGAAATACAAAGATCTCATAATATCTGTAAACTTGAACTCGCTGCAATTGAATGAATGCATCTTGTTTTTTTACTTTTCTTAAATTTGCAGTATATTTTACCTGTAGTTATTCTAGGCATGCCAATATTTTTGGTAATTCGACCCCTCTCTCTCTTCATCCTCCCCCCAAAATGTTCCACGTTACAAAAAAATCAATAATCGTATTGGAGAATTACACAGGCAATTGACCTACTTCACCAGTCAGCGCTATTTTACTACTTTTATGACTTGGAAGGGATTACGTCATACACGTCTGGAATATGTTGTTTCTATGATTATATAATTAATAAATTACACATATTGATAAAATATCTATAAATGTGTCAGTAAAAAAGGAACATTGCTTTTTTAAAATAATGAAAAAATATGTAAAGAACCCAACACAAGATAAAAACTGCTTTTTTCTCTTATATGCAAATTAGATTGTCTTTAGTAATAAAGCTGACAGGAAGTGATGCTCAAACCAGAGATTTCAAAGGTGGTGATCTTGATTAATCTATATTTTGGTATTTAATCAATTTGATAATATTAATAATAGTAAAATATAATTGAAGCTACCAAATCAAGTATTCCTCAAGAGTTTTTTTTTAAATTACGAACCAATGCTCGACTCGTTCCTGTTATGAATTTAGTAACAGCCAGAAGGGCCTGTGAGTACCCCCCCCCCCCCCCCCCCATACTCCAATGTGTTGTACATGTATGCCCTATCCAGACAACATTTACCCTCTGCACACTGTTACTTTACCTTTACCTATTCTGTATCCTTTTTCCTTTTTTTTATGAATGAACGATTCCTAATATTGAGGTGCTTATAAGAAGTAATTGCTCTATCTCTTTATTGAGTTGCGATTGGAAAAATTAGAGTTGTTAACATCAACATTTCTAAGCGTCCCAATAAAGAGAAAACGTGGCTGGCCAAGGTTTGGGTGGAATTTCGGACCAATGAACCTTCGGACAAATGAACCTTCGGACTATCGAGACGCCCCCCGGAAAACCAACATAGGCCTACAAATGGATAAGAAAAAGTTTAACAGAGGTCACGAGGATGGCAGTTGATAGAAAGAAATAGAGGGGCTTGGTCCATGGAGTGTGCCGACAATCTTCGATATGGGGAGGATCGGGATAATAATGATGGTCATCATAAAGTACTGGGTGGTGGCGGAGAAAGTGGTGGGGAGGGGCACATTTTTTGGTCTACTAAAAGGGGTGGACCCATAAAAATTAAGCCATTAATTTAGGGTGGGTCACAAGCTAACTAAGTTTTATTTTTGGCACCTACATGTAGTATTACCCACAAACCTTTACGCGCAACAGAGCTAGAGACCATTGTTGAAACAAACTCAATGGTTTAAAACTGAATTTGTTACTTTCTTTTAAAATGAAAATTTATTATTCGTTTTCATTCATTAAAAGCCTGCTTTATACCATTATTAATTTATTCTTAATTAAAACAAAACAAATTTTATTGATAGATATTTTGGTTCTTGCAACACATACCCCCCCCCCCCCTACAACGTGACGTACGGAAACCTCAATAAATTTGCCTCGTTTGAACTATTTATTCATCAAAGACTCAAAAATCAATTTAATAAATTAAAAATGTATTTCAAGGCATTTATATGGGATACTTACTTCATTGTCGTATAGGGGGCCAACTTGCCCCGACCCTGGGGCCAACTTGCCCCGTGGCGGGGCAAGTTGGTCCCCCTGACGCCAACTGTGTTTTTTGTCAAATTGTGAGCCATCTGGCATTATATTTGAAAAATAGTGACGTTGGATACGTAGCTTAGTTCATGGGGCTTACTTTGAAACCGGTTCTGTTACTCTAACTCATTCCTAGTTGGTACTACAAGGCCAAAAGTGTCTAATTGGGCCAACTAGCCCCGGTCTCCCCTATTTCACAGTTGATGTATTAACAATCACTCGAGGATCTAAGACTTTGTGTTGAAAGAGGAAGAGTGACATAGGATAAAATGTCTCTTTTCGCTCGGCAAATGTAAAACAGTGCAGTATGACACAAATAAAAAACACACTGTGTCTCGCGCTATGGTATTATACATGTACATTGCAAGTAATACTTCTTATTACAGATTTATGAACAACTTCATTCTACATTTGTCTTCTGTTATTTCTGATCGGTAGATGAGGAACCAATGTGCCAAGAGACATGCATTAAAATATTTTAACGATATTCTTTATTGAGATAAATGGTTAAAAACCGTTGATATATGTACATATTTACAGCTGCCAAGGGCTTGTCACATCTAGCACATTTCCATGAAATCTGTGGTTGTCGTCACAACCATGTTGAGACAGGACAGAAGCCAAAATATACCGCGTGTAAAAAAATTGTTTTTAGTAGATGTCAAATTTAGTAGAGTAACTTACTTTACAATTACTTATAATATCATTTTACTTTGATCAGAATAGCTAGAAGAAGTACAAATGTGCGTGGAAGAGGGGTGGGATTGGGAAAATGTGTATTTCAGAAGTTATAGGTATAAAAGGAGGGGCACGTGGCCCCCTCCCTCTTGGATCCACTGAATAAGTGACCAAATCATAAAAAATCCCTCATTGTATGTGGTGTTGTGTCTTGTCGTACATGTAAGACACAAGTGAAAAATGCATCGTGTCTTGTCTGTTGATAGTATATCTTACAAGTAATACTACGTTTGAAAGATTCATGAAAAACTTTATATAACAATTTCAACTACCCGTATCAGTAGATGAGGAAAACCCTTTAACAAGATATTTTAGGTAAATGGTTAAAAATCGGTTATTATGGCCTACTATATGCATTTACGGAGGCCAACGGCTTGTCACATCTAGCACATTTCCATCAATTTTGTGGTAGACGTCACAACCATGTTGAGACAAGACAAACGTCAGAATATTACTGCGTATGAAAAGTAGTTTTAACATATGGACCGGGCCCCCTATGTCAAAATATCATTTCTCGGGGAAATAAAATACATGCATGGCTTTAAATTCTTATATAAGATAAAATTGTGTAAAAAAAGTGTTGTACTGACATGTCAAATAATCATGTGATTTATGATATGTGTTGAAGACGTGTATTGACCGCTTGAAATGACTGGAGGATTGGAGAGTTGTAATAAACCAGTGCCGATTTAGTCCTTTCGGTTTCTGTCCTCGCCCCTTCACCTAACCCCAGCAGCTGAAGTCGCAAAAACAACGGCACTGTGAGGGCATTTTGAACTATTTTATCCACGCTTTACTGCAGTAAAATAAACCAACAAAATAGTTACAAGAGCGAAGTAGCGGTTTGTTTGTTAAATAGGATAGTAATATTTTTGTTAACAGTTATATTTTTCTTTCCCATCCACGTATCTTATTATGACAGGTCCTTGCTAACATTTAGCCCCGCAAAAATGAAACCACTTACCTCAACCACAACACAAATGTCACCTTTAATGAAGATGAACTAGTATCGTTTTATTTATTTATTTATTTATTTATTTATTTATTTGCAGAAAGTCTTTGGCAGTAAAAGAACCTGTCAATATTCCACACATAATGCAAATACATATATTCTTCCTTCTTCCACGCACATACTGGGGTACATAGTTGAACTAATTTTGAAATGACCCATGCGCTACTTCCAGAATAACGTCAAATGTCATATTTCTTTACTTGAATCTGCTTTTTAAATTGGTTTTTTCTTTTAGCGCTCTCTTTTGGCATACTCACTGTTTCACAGCGAGAGAAATCACAGTGCGCGATGATTGACGTTTGTTTATATAACCTGCCAATCAAACTGTTATAACTTGAAGCAACTATAAAAACTAACTGAATTTGATTGGCACCTTGTCAATCAAACGTGTTCGACGACTATAGTGATCCACTGTGTAATGATTGTGATTGACGTTTGTTTATATAACCTGCCAATCAAGCTGTTATTACTTGACAGCAGCTATCAAAACTAATGAATGTGATTGGCATCTTGTCAATCAAAGGACATAGGGGTTTTTACATGTTCGGAGAGAAGAGTGTAGTAATTGCGTTTGACTTTGGTTTAAAAAACTGTCATTCATAGTCGTGTGCGCTTGACAGCTTCCATCAAAGCTGAATTATCCTGTTTGAATTTGATTCATACCTGTCTATAACAATACATGTCGTAACATTCTGGAGGTAGGGGGCATTTTCTTTTCTTTTTTTTTCTTGTAGCGCGTTAAAAAACATCGGGTTCTTTATTTCAACAGAGAGACGGAAATTTACCAACGTGAAAGAATCCCGGGTTCTTTCACAGGCGTTTTTAAATGTACTAAAATCAGTTGTCATTCTTTTTCTGGATATGATGTAAAATGACTATTCATGAATTAGCGTTGTTGTCGATGTTTGTTGCTCCATAATCCTTTCTTTGGTGCTCGTACGAAATCTGAACTTCGTATACGAACTGGACATAATATTTTTTTAGGATCATTTTAAAAAAACGGATGGTATAAAAAGTAAAACCTTGTCATTTTTTTCATGAACTACGGAGAGAAAAGGCAGAGATAATGATGTTAGTGACCAGGTAAAATTAAAAACTACCGGTTTTGTTCGTTCCTTATAAAGGGCCGAGGCAATAAGTAGCCCGTCTCTGTATATTGACAGGAGCGTGCGTGAAAACTGTTGTTTTCAAATAAACTACACAATAAGATAAAACTGACAAATTAAAACTAAAACAAGTTTATGCAATGAGTTAACAATCTTTCGAGCACCTTTCGAGCTTTAATCTGCTGTATATTGTTAGTACTTCATAAGTATAAAAACTCCAGATTTCAATAACGTGTGAAATAAATAAACTAATAGTGGAATAAATCGGTCTGGTTTAATCAAAGACTTGAAATTCTTGGTTTAATTTATTGAAGTTGTTCATTCAATATTTCATACCGTATTTCATCAGACTGGTAAAAAATCTTTTCATTATACATGTATATAAAATGGATGCTACGCCGTAAAAGAATTAATATTTGATCGAATATTTACTTGAAAACATACTTTTTTATCTAATTAATTTTATTCTATTTTTAAATAAACAAAATTAATTCAGCATTAACAACAGCATCTTTGCTTTGCCTCATCTAGCACATTCTATGAATTTTTGTCCAAAGGCGCATATATTAATGTAAAAGATTTATTGTTCTTATAGTTCTTATATTCTTATTGTCCAACCTCTATCTCTTCATTTATCATAATCTATTTTAATCTCCATATACGTAAGAATGATTTAGAATTTACTCAATGGGGAATCAGAAATTGATACAGAGTTGATATAAAAAGTAGTTCCATTTATTATTGAACTGGGTCTTTTCATGGTTTACAGTAACGCGTCTTCTCATGAACGGAGCAATTTTTGTAGAGAGCAATATACTACATACGCTGTCTGCTACAGAGACTAGTCCCGCCTAGGTTGGTAAATTTTATTCATACAAGGCAGTCTATCTTCCATTTTAAAGACCAATATTTGATTTACATGACATAATCACAACATCAATGGCTTATTTCCAAATATATTGGGGGAAGGCCCCCTCCTCACACACCTACGGATGCCCAAGGCAGTCGGAGCGCGGGCTTTAAAAAGAATGGTGTTTTTAAAGCCCCCCTGCCCACTTTTTTCACGTCAACACAGGAAGGGACAGTCTGGTTCTTTTTTTTTTTCTTCTTCTTCTTTGTGGGAGCGCTAACTGGTCGAAAGTTAAAGGGATAATAACTCTTCGTATGAGACCTATATTTCACTATAAAAACCTTGTGAATAACTCATAGAAATATAACATATTCTGTTTTACCACAAAAACAGCAGTTATAGCTTTTATTCTGATATTTGAACTTGTCTTTAGACCACGTGACCTCCATTGATGTCTATACTCTGTTAAAATCTCTTAAGAGATTTTAACAAAAAACCAAACGTTTTAGAAAAAAACCAGGGACTAACTTTGAATGTAAAAATAGATTCATTAACCATTGGTAAGTATGGGAAAATTGTTGTTTACTCCAGGAAAATTCATTTTTTGGCCGAAACGAAGAGTTATTATTGCTTTAACACTTTTTGGGAAAACACTGCAGCCTTAGCAGTGGCGGGTTTAGGGGAGTTTCAGGGGGGTCCTGCCCCCCCCCCCCCCCCCCCCCCCTTCAGTTCCTGAAACTTAAACCTCACCAATACTCCTCTCTTGGTATTAGAATTTTGACTAGCTTAATCATAGTTCTAGACCGTAGCAAATGGCACCGTTAGCCCTCTAAAATACCAAAATTTTTCGGTACTCTTCAGCGGTACCCGAATCCCACGTCAAAGGGGATGGAGGAGGGGGCGAGGGTCGGCTTCGCATCTGAGGCCTGTCATCCGTAAAGTAAACTGTTACCATTCGTGCATGATAACTGGTTATTCACTGGTACATGGAAGTATTGGCAAGTGCTACCGCCCATCACATAACCCCAGCAGTCGAGTTAAAACTGGCGGCGAATGAACATGTGTTCGAATTTTACATTTTTTCCTCCCATTCCTAACCTGGCATGGTTGATCAACTTTATTCAGGTGTAGATAAGGTGAGCTGAAAACTTGGTTTTTCAATTTCTTTTTCAGACAGCTCTCAGTCAAATTTATACTTCCGGGGCCGTGGCTCTCTTCGACGTATTTCCTCTTCGACAGCTTTACAGGGGCGGATCCAGGGTTATTTGAAGGTGGGGGGGGGGGGGGGGGGGGGGGTCCGCGGATGCGAAATCAACACCCCCCTTCTACATGGAGTGGGGTTCTACCGGTGAAGGGCCCTAAAACATTTGGTATTTTTAGAGGGCGAACGGTGCCATTTGGTATTTGGTACGATTTAGCACCATAAATCATCTAGTCAATATTCTAAATCCAAGAGGGGAATATTAGTGTGATTTATTTCAGAACCCACCCCCTCCAAATCCGCCACTGCTTTTACTAACACTACCCGCAGATCTTTTAGCTCTAACACCCATTTTAACCACAAAACATACAAATTATCCAACACTACCAGAGCTGATGAATGTTAGTGCTATAGGTTTTGCTTCGTTGGTGCTAAATAACTGTGTGGTGCGTTGGCTAATTCGTGGGTTTTGTGGTTAATATAGGCGTTAGTACTAAAGATCCGCAGCTAGTGTCAGTAAACGCCTGATCCGTTTATAAGGCCTGGAAGTCCCAAACAAAATTTTATTGAAACTGCTGCCATAAATGATAGAGTTGATAAGTCAACTTACATTTCTTAATCCTCTTCCCAAAGCAATTTCGTTGATGTATAATTAAAAAAAGCTTCAAATTTTCTTATTCATCTTGGTCTTTAGATAATCTAAGAGATCAAATATCTATCCAGGTATGCCCCTCCCCACGGCCTTCTCCACATCCCTGCCCCTCCCCATGGCATTCTCCACGTCCCTTCCCCTCCCCACGACCTTCTCCACGTCCCTGCCCCTCCCCATGGCATTCTCCGCGTCCCTTCCCCTCCCCACGACATTCTCCACGTCCCTGCCCCTCCCCACGGCCTTCTCCACGTCCCTTCCCCTCCCCACGACATTCTCCACGTCCCTGCCCCTCCCCATGGCCTTCTCCACGTCCCTGCCCCTCCCCACGACCTTCTCCATGTCTCTACCCCTCCCCGCGGCCTTCCCCACGGATTTACACCTCCCTGCAGCCTTCTCCACGTCCCTACTCTCCCCCCACCCCCGGCCTTCTCCACGTCCCTGACCCCCTCCCCACGGCCTTCTCCACGTCCCCCCCCCTCCCCACGACCTTCTCCACGTGAGGTACATAGTTGTATTTCATGTTCCATTTCTACACTAGGCGAGTACAGCTGTGTGTTCCATGAATGGAGAAAGTTCGGCTATTGCCTGCTGAATTTTTTTTTTTTGTATTAACGCCAAATTCTATAAAAATTTCTTAATTTTCTCAAGCAGATGTTTTTTTTTTTGTTTGTTTGTTTTTTAATTTAGGAAAATGCAACGATTGGCTAGAGAGCCGATTGTTCTCGTCTGCTGAACGTTATTGATATTTGATGGCCTTGTTATAGCTCTCCAGGCTCCACCCTTAGTTCAGAAATGACTTAGAACATTGAGGGACACATTCTGTCTTCCTTTTCTTATCTTACCAAATTAAATCAAGACAATATCTAATTGAGAGGTAGAATGGGGTTTAATAATTCTGCCAAACTGCCGTACACTAGTCCTTGGAGGGCGTCAACTACCAGAGTATAGAACTCAAACAAGGCAGATAGGGCCTACATATAGGCCTACCGTTTGCAAAAAACTTCCATCCTTTTAAATAATGAATAATGCTTATAAAATCGAATTCTTTTCAACCAATATATCATCAATTTATATTTGAACTTAAAATCAAAAGATCTAGACTCTTGGCCGAAATATCTTGAACTGTGATGCGCCTGATGTGCCCCGTTTCTCCTCCGATATAGTGTGTTAGTTGTGACAGATATGTTGATTGCGTTTTCACTGCGGGTCTTTTTTTTTCATCAACAGACTTGTTCTTTCGGATCGGAATACTATTTTCAAGCATTTCGCACGTTATGGAATATATCTAGGGTTATTTACTACGTAACAAAATGCCATCTTTCCCATTCAATTGCCACTGGCACCTCGCCTTACATATTCAAAGATTCAGTGAAGATTTTTCGGGATTGGAAAGCGCGGAATACATGTAGTTTTGCAAGTTAACACAATCGAAAAGGAGTGCATTTTAGTTTATTGGGTAAGTATAAAGACTATTTGCTTCCCTTCTGATAAATGCTCTAAGACTTATAGTTTTTGATAACAGATAAATCTTATCTACATTCGTGTCTTTCATTCTGTTTCTACAAAATCATAGATCTAATCAACACAGAACGGTGTTCATTCATCTAACTTCTAAGTTTTCTTGAAATCAAAGTCGTCGGGGAGACATTCATTTGGGCTTGTAGTATACATGTCGACTCTCCCGGATACAGAACGAATCTCCCCGTCACCCGTACATGTAACTAAATCTCCCGGATAAAAGCGACTTTGAAAATTTGCACCACTGTCAGCTAACGCCCTGTCGATTTATTTTCAGAATTGTTGGGTGATCTCTTAAAAACTTCTCTTCTAATTGTTTGAGATAGGGGTCCCCCCCCCCCCCCCCGACTTTTACAAATTTTCACCACTGTCGGCTAACGCCCTGTCGATTTATTTTCAGAATAGTTGGGTGATCTCTTGAAAACTTCTCTTCTAATTGTTTAAGATAGGGTCTGGTCCCCCCCCCCCCCCCGACTTTTACAAATTTTCACCACTGTCAGCTAATGCCCTGTCGATTTATTTTCAGAATTGTAGGGTGATCTTTTGAAAACTTCTCTTCTAATTGTTTGAGATAGGGGTCCCCCCCCCCCCCCCAACTGAGCACCTGAGCACAACCCCCCCTGGACACCTGGCGGGATCAGGTATACAATATATACATGTGTATATATATATGTGAGTGGAAAAGTAGGAAATCACGTGCCTAGAAAACTTTAATTATATCTTTCTTAGAATGTGTTTCCATAGTAACAAAACTTCCATGGATACGTATACCCATCTGTTGCAGCATGATTGTCAAATATGGCCTTATATGGGCTATTTTAAAATTTTTGAATGAAATTTTAGACATTTTGTAAAAACTGCTGCAATATAAAACTTATAACACTGTTTTATCTCCCCAGGTGACTTCTGATCTAATTTTTTATTCAATATAACTGTTATATGATGATTCTAAAAAAAAATGTGACAAAATCCGTGTCTTGTTATTACAAATGCAATAGTAATGCAATAGGTGAAAATGTGTAGTCTATTCAAAAATTTACTTGGACCTCAGTGAATCCAGTAGATTTCAGGAAACTGGTGGTGCAATTGGCCAGAAAGCTAAAAAGTTTATGGCAAAGATTGCAAGAATAAAGGACCCTTTTTTCAAATTTAATGATCAATACAAAATTTACAAAAATGTAGCTTGGGCTATTTCTCTTTATGGTGTTTCATATACATGTATAAGATTTTCTTAAATACCTTTTTAACCATCAGTTAAATTTACCTTTTTCGTGTCACATAACATCTACATCGTGCCTTTAGGTGAAAAAAGGGGGATAAATGCTGCTCCTTCCCATTGTGGCCTTAATGTCAAATATATACTGACAGTCAATGAAAATGCATCAGAAAACTTTCTTGTACTTTTGTACTCTTGTTCTTTTACAGAGAATCGATTCCGTACAAATGCACTTGTTTGGTCATAACAGAGTGGGCTGACCACTCGGATATTTAAAATTTCGACTTCAGTGATTTTGTGATCAGCTATTACAAAATCTTGTTTTTCCTGATTGGTGTGAATTAATCAGGTTCAATATATGGTAATTAATTAAGCCTATTTAAATCCTACTATATCAGTGACATCATATATAATGTGGGGATTGAGTTGGAAAAAGCTAACCTCTTGGCCTGCAAAGAAAACCTAGAAAACATACAAGAAAATTACAATATACTGTACCTAGTCAAAAAAAGTTAAAATATACTGTACTGACAAATGAAGTGTCAACTGTAGCTTTAAGGGGCACCAAGCTATAGAAAAAGAGCTTTATTTATTTATTTATTTATTTTGACTAGGAACACCAACTACACAAGCCCCAGTCACTTTCATCCCAGGGGTTCAGCTGCCAGGAGGTCCTGTTACTTTTATTCCCAGTGTACAGACACCTGTGACACCAGCACCCACAGGTAAATATCAGTACCACTTTATATACAGTGTATGATGTCACTGATATAGTAGAACATGTCTGTTTTATCTCAGTGTATAAAACAAACATCTCTCTTTGCACATGTAAGTTTTTTTAAGTGTAGTTGCATTTTATGTATGTAATCAAGTTGTCACTTTGAACTCCCATTAGGGACCTGAAGCACTATGCTAGTGACACATTATGAATTTCCACATTAAATTGAACATATTAGTATACCATGTGTATCCACCATTGGCCTCACACAGAGCAGTATACCAACAGCCCATGGACATGATCATGTCATTGTGACCTGGGGTATGTTGTTCTATTTCTCCTGGACTGACACAAGCAGTTAGTGAATGTTTTATGGAACTGAAACTCCTTGTCAATTACTGTGATTGGTAACATCCCTAATGTTGGACACACATGGAACTGACCTCTTTGAACTCAGAATTTGACATCCCTCTCTCTGCTCTTGATGCTATTACTCGGGCAAATAAATGCTTTGTTGTTTAGAAATATTTTGTTGTTATTGCTAGTCATACGTAATGCAGGTAAATACAAAATACTAATCACCTTTTTCTTCATTCAATTACTATATATTTTGATACAGTACATTACTAAAAAGTATTACTGATTATACTACAGTGCCTTATATGTATTTTTTTGTTCACTGCCATTGTTTACTACTTCAAGTCTGTATATTTATCAGCTTTGCTGTCTCGTTTAACTGAATTGTCATATTTCAGTCCTCAACATGGATCCCTGTTATATTTATTAGGTTAGACAACTGTCAGTACATCATATTTTTTTCCTTACACCTTGATTTGGTTGAGTTTCAGGCTTCTGTCTTTTATAAAATGATGTGACAATGTCCCTTCACAAATCCGTCCTTCTGTCTCCTTTTCCAGGTGACCCTTTCCATACAGCATGGTGGCTTGGTGAACTGACTCTACCTTTCTGCACATGTTTAATTCCTATAGAAAAATAGATAGCATCTTTTATTGGTAGTAAGAAGTCTTGAATGGGTATATATTATTTTCCAAATGACAATAACATTTATAGGTAATTTGCCATCTCCTACATGTACAGAAAAAAAAAAAACACATCACCACATCACATCACATTTGATATTTTATTTTAGACTGAATAATCTATCACGATATTGAAATGATATCTGTTTTTGGTAATGCTCACTCTAGACATTAGAAAAGTGATAAGCTTATTTCTGATTTTTACAGCTGTTAAACTTCATGTCATATATATACTGATTGATCTGTCTGCATAGGTAGTTGCTGTCATCATGGCTGTTGCTGTCCGACACAAGATGTTCATCCCATAACTGGCAAACATTTTTTTGTTTTACTTTAAATTTACTGAGTGGCTTTGTTTAGAAAGAAGCACACTGCTTTTAAAAATTGGCAAGATCAGTTTACATTAATGGTAATATTATTCTGGTTCTTTTCACGATTTTGATGACATTAGCCCCATAATAACCAAACTGAATTTTTTTTTGTTTTACTTTAAATTTACTGAGTGGTTTTGTTTGGTTAAGAGACAGTTTGCTTTTGAAGATCAGCAGAATTATTATTTTATGTCCTTTTTTGTGATGTTCACCCCATTTATAACAGCCATATTTTTGTTTTACTTTGAATTTATTAAGTGGCTTTGTTTTGTACTGAGGCAGATCAGTGCATATTTATGATAATTATACTACCAACAATGGTGCTGTTGGTACAAATGGTTTTAGTTACGACCCATTCCGTCCGTCAGATCTGCCCGTCCACCAGGTCTGCTACCACGTCATAAGTGGAGATTTCAAAATATGCCATTGGATTTGACCTTTGACTTAATTAGTACCACCAGCGTATATGCTGGCGTTACTCATGGTGTTAGTCCTGACCCATCTTGTACGGCTCTGTTGGCTCCGCAGGGTGTCTTGGGATACAAGTCGCCGTTACCGCTTCTCCTCCTATACTGCAAGGAGCTGCATGTGTCCACATCTCTTGGATTTAGATCACATATAATCTCAACTTGAACCCCCTGGTATTTTTTGTCTCAGTCGGTGCATTGGCCTGGGCGTGGTGCTCGTTGAAATGCACCCTTGTCAAATTTTTTTGAAAATTCAATGCTAAATATCTCCCAAACCAAAGGAATATTTGGAAAATTTACTACAGAAGTCTGACCAAAAGTCATTTGTGGAAATTCCATATTTGCCCCTGGATTTGTCTTTCAACCTTCATTTCAAGGTCAAACAGGCCAAAATTTTCTAACGATGGGGATTTTCTGACAAAAAAATTTTGTTTGTACCAATTTTCAGAAACTACACAGACCTAAGCTCTCATATTATGGTGAGGGGTTACAATCAGGGACTGGTTACAATCCTTTCATCTTTGGGAGTTTGGGGTCAATCAGTACATCTTCATGGGAGAAGCGGCCATTAGATACAGAAACTGAAAACTCTAATTCTGGAACCGTAAATGCTAGAGACCTTTTGTTTTTTGCATTTGGTAGAACATGTCAAGTGCAATACTGGAGGTGGTGTCCTTTTTTTTGTTTTTGACGTGTTTTTTTCATTGCGCTATATGAAAAAATATAATGTTGCAATATTCAGTGTTAAAAATAAAATGTGAATTACTCCAAAATTAGCAGGGATACGCCCATAGTTACTATTGAACTTGAATAGGAAGTCATATACTGGTAATCGAACTGTGACCTTAAAATTTACCTTTGACCTACTTTTCATTATGAACTGCACTTTGCAAGTTTTCCGATCTTCATATCTTCAAAACTGGCAAAGATACACCCATAATTAATACCTTTTGCATTACGCGTGATTGGCCTTATTTTTCAAGTGTGTTGCATTATTTGAGCCCAATATTCTGCGTTTTTGGTATAAATTCATCAACATGATTCATGATTTACCCTTCCAAATCTACATGATTTGTGAAAACGTTTAGCATTACAGGAATTTGTTCTAGAAAGTCCCAAACCTTGTATCATGATTGTAGGGCGATCATTCACAGAGATAAATTCAACAAACTCTTCAAACAAGGCAGTTAGAAAAGTGGCAATGAGAGTAGTTCGCTAGGTTCTGGTTCTATTAGTATCACTTTAGTCTCTGTCACAGGAATCCTGACCAATGAGAATGGCTGAATAACTCGAGATCTAAGCAGACGATTCCTGTCATTCAACACACAAAATAAATTATTCTGGGAATGTTATGAATTCTTTGCATTCCTGCAAGTATAGCAATTTTCTATCTTGATGAATGGCGATAGCTTTTAATTCCTCGTGATTGGTGATTGACCTGAATGTATCTTCGTGATTGGTGATTGACCTGTTTTAATTCTTCGTGATTGGTGATTAAGGGGGAGTATTTCTTACCCTCATTGAACTTGAATAGGATGTCATATACTGCCAATCTAACTGTGATCCTGAAATTGACCTTTGACCTAATTTTCACCATGAACTGAGCTTTGCAAAACTGGTGATATTTTCACTTTTTTTCAAACTTACTGTTCTTTTTCCAGATGAGCCTTTCCATTAGACACAATCAACTTTTAAATCCAACTTTATCAAAATAATTAATGTTTAGCTATTTTAGTCTGATAAATTTATCACTTTTTAAAATTTAATTTCCATTTTTTTTTTTAAATACATTGTACATTTCTCTTCCAGGTGACCTTTTCCATACAGCGTGGCGGCTTTTTTGGTGAACTGATACTTCCTGTCTTGTCATGGCAAATTCCTATAGAAAAAACAGGCAGCAAAAGACAATAGCAAGAGCAATGGATTGTGTCATCCATGTCTACAATAGATGGTATATGGCAAGCTTTGGCACATTGTCAAATGGTGTGCTAAACCCCAATTCCAAAAACAAATTGTAAGGAGGAATCTGCATCTGGTATTGGTAGTAAGGAGAAGTCTTGAATGGGTATATATTGTTTTCCAGAGGACAATTATGGGTAATTTGTCACCTCTTACACAAACAAACTCAAATCAAAATATTTGATGTTTAATATGAAGCTAATTAGATGTTGTGAAATTGAAAAAAAAAATGTTTTTGATAATTCTCACTCTTTTCATACAAATTGTTAATAAGCTACACTTCTATTATACACAGTCAGCTGATAAGCTTAGAACAGATTTTTATTGATTTTAAGCATCATTTGTACAAATTTCACAAATATTGGACTGGGTTTGTCAAAATCCTTAATATTTAACTATTTTATGCCATGGAATTTGCAGGTCTTTTCAATGTAATTTTCAGTTTTCTCCAAATTATATGCTCTAAAAAATCTTTTCCATGAGACACAGTCAGCGTATAAGCTTATCACAGATTTTTATTGCTGTTATGCATCATCTGTCCCAATTTCACAAATATTGGACATGATTTGTGAAAATTATTCACGTTTAACTATTTTATGGCACTGCATTTGGCAGTCTTTTCAATGTCATTTTCAGTTTTCTCACATTTATTTGCTCTGAAAAATGTTTTTCATGAGACACAGTCAACTGATGAGCTCATCACAGATTTTTGTTATTGTTATGCATCATCTGTCCAAATTTCACAAATATTGGACTAGATTTGTGAAAATTAATAACATTTAACTATTTTAAGGCACCGCATTTGGCAGTCTTTTCAGTGTCATTTTCAGTATTTCTCAAATTTTTATGTTCTGAAAATATGCTTTTTATTAGACATAGTCAACTGTTTAGGTTAAGTTTATCAAAATTATTGTTCAACTATTTTAGTGTGGGAAATTTGTCAATTTTTAGAATTTAATTTTCACTTTTATCAAACATATTGTTCTTTTTCCAGGTGACCTTTTCCATACAGCGTGATGGCTTTTTTGGTGAACTGATTCTTCCTGTCTGGTCAGGGCTAATTCCTATAGAAAAAACAGACAGCAAAAGACAACAGCAAGAGCAATGCTATGTCTCATCCATGTGTACAATAGATGGTATATGGCAAGCTTTAGGACATTGTCAAATGGTGTGCTAAACCCTATTCCAGAACCCGATTGTAAGGAGGAATCTGCATGTGGTATTGGTAGTAAGGACATGTCTTCAATGGGTATATATTCTTTTCCAGAGGACAGTTATGGGTAATTTGTCACCTCTTACACAAACAAACTCAAATCATAATATTTGATGTTTAATGTGAGTCTAATTAGATGTTGTGAAATTGAAAAAAAAATATTGTAGATAATTCTCACTTTTCGCATACAAAATGTCAAACAACTACAATTCTATCACGCACTGTCAACTGTTCAGCTTATCACAGATTTTTGTTATTGTTAAGCATCATCTCTCCAAATTTTACAAATATTGAACAAGTTTTGTGAAAATTATTAACGTTTAACTATTTTAAGGCACCGCATTTTGCAGTCTTCTCGGTGTCATTTTCAATTTTCTCAAATTTATTGTCCAAAAAAATCTTTTTAATGAGACACAGTCAAGTGATGAGCTTATCACAGATTTATATTGTTGTTATGCATCATCAATCCAAATTTCACAAATATTAGACAAGATTTGTGAAAATTGTTACCGTTTACTTATTTTATACCATGGAATTTGGCAGTGTTTTCAGTGTTATTTTCAGTTTTCTGAAATTTATTGTCCAAAAAATCTTTTTCATGAGACACAGTCAACTGATGTGTTTATCACAGATTTTTATTATTGTTATGAATCATCTGTCCAAATTTCACAAATATTGAACAAGATTTGTGAAAATTATTAACTTTTAACTATTTTAAGGCACCACATTTTACAGTCTTTTCAATGTCATTTTCAGTTTTCTCAAATTTATTGTCCATAAAAATCTTTTTCACGAGACACAGTCAACTGATGAGCTTATCACAGATTTTTATTGTTGTTATGCATCATCTCTCGAAATTTCACAAATATTAGACAAGATTTGTGAAAAATATTAACATTTAACTATTTTATACCATGGAATTTGGCAGTCTTTTCAGTGTCATTTTCAGTTTTCTCACAATTATTTGCTCTGAAAAATGTTTTTCATGAGACACAGTCAACTGATGAGCTTATCACAGATTTTTATTATTGTTATGCATCATCTGTCCAAATTTCACAAATATTGGACTAGATTTGTGAAAATTAATAACATTTAACTATTTTAAGGCACCGCATTTGGCAGTCTTTTCAGTGTCATTTTCAGTATTTCTCAAATTTTTATGTTCTGAAAATATGCTTTTTATTAGACATAGTCAACTGTTTAGGTTAAGTTTATCAAAATTATTGTTCAACTATTTTAGTGTGGGAAATTTGTCAATTTTTAGAATTTAATTTTCACTTTTATCAAACATATTGTTCTTTTTACAGGTGACCTTTTCCATACAGCGTGATGGCTTTTTTGGTTAACTGATTCTTCCTGTCTGGTCAGGGCTAATTCCTATAGAAAAAACAGACAGCAAAAGACAACAGCAAGAGCAATGCTATGTCTCATCCATGTGTACAATAGATGGTATATGGCAAGCTTTAGGACATTGTCAAATGGTGTGCTAAACCCTATTCCAGAACCCGATTGTAAGGAGGAATCTGCATGTGGTATTGGTAGTAAGGACATGTCTTCAATGGGTATATATTCTTTTCCAGAGGACAGTTATGGGTAATTTGTCACCTCTTACACAAACAAACTCAAATCATAATATTTGATGTTTAATGTGAGTCTAATTAGATGTTGTGAAATTGAAAAAAAAATATTGTAGATAATTCTCACTTTTCGCATACAAAATGTCAAACAACTACAATTCTATCACGCACTGTCAACTGTTCAGCTTATCACAGATTTTTGTTATTGTTAAGCATCATCTCTCCAAATTTTACAAATATTGAACAAGTTTTGTGAAAATTATTAACGTTTAACTATTTTAAGGCACCGCATTTTGCAGTCTTCTCGGTGTCATTTTCAATTTTCTCAAATTTATTGTCCAAAAAAATCTTTTTAATGAGACACAGTCAAGTGATGAGCTTATCACAGATTTATATTGTTGTTATGCATCATCAATCCAAATTTCACAAATATTAGACAAGATTTGTGAAAATTGTTACCGTTTACTTATTTTATACCATGGAATTTGGCAGTGTTTTCAGTGTTATTTTCAGTTTTCTGAAATTTATTGTCCAAAAAATCTTTTTCATGAGACACAGTCAACTGATGTGTTTATCACAGATTTTTATTATTGTTATGAATCATCTGTCCAAATTTCACAAATATTGAACAAGATTTGTGAAAATTATTAACTTTTAACTATTTTAAGGCACCACATTTTACAGTCTTTTCAATGTCATTTTCAGTTTTCTCAAATTTATTGTCCATAAAAATCTTTTTCACGAGACACAGTCAACTGATGAGCTTATCACAGATTTTTATTGTTGTTATGCATCATCTCTCGAAATTTCACAAATATTAGACAAGATTTGTGAAAAATATTAACATTTAACTATTTTATACCATGGAATTTGGCAGTCTTTTCAGTGTCATTTTCAGTTTTCTCACAATTATTTGCTCTGAAAAATGTTTTTCATGAGACACAGTCAACTGATGAGCTTATCACAGATTTTTATCATTGTTATGCATCATCTGTCCAAATTTCACAAATATTGGACTAGATTTGTGAAAATTAATAACATTTAACTATTTTAAGGCACCGCATTTGGCAGTCTTTTCAGTGTCATTTTCAGTATTTCTCAAATTTTTATGTTCTGAAAATATGCTTTTTATTAGACATAGTCAACTGTTTAGGTTAAGTTTATCAAAATTATTGTTCAACTATTTTAGTGTGGGAAATTTGTCAATTTTTAGAATTTAATTTTCACTTTTATCAAACATATTGTTCTTTTTACAGGTGACCTTTTCCATACAGCGTGATGGCTTTTTTGGTTAACTGATTCTTCCTGTCTGGTCAGGGCTAATTCCTGTAGAAAAAACAGACAGCAAAAGACAACAGCAAGAGCAATGCTATGTCTCATCCATGTGTACAATAGATGGTATATGGCAAGCTTTAGGACATTGTCAAATGGTGTGCTAAACCCTATTCCAGAACCCGATTGTAAGGAGGAATCTGCATGTGGTATTGGTAGTAAGGACATGTCTTCAATGGGTATATATTCTTTTCCAGAGGACAATTATGGGTAATTTGTCACCTCTTACACAAACAAACTCAAATCATAATATTTGATGTTTAATGTGAGTCTAATTAGATGTTGTGAAATTGAAAAAAAAAATATTGTAGATAATTCTCACTTTTCGCATACAAAATGTCAAACAACTACAATTCTATCACGCACTGTCAACTGTTAAGCTTATCACAGATTTTTGTTATTGTTAAGCATCATCTCTCCAAATTTCACAAATATTGAACAAGTTTTGTGAAAATTATTAACGTTTAACTATTTTAAGGCACCGCATTTTGCAGTCTTCTCGGTGTCATTTTCAATTTTCTCAAATTTATTGTCCAAAAAAATCTTTTTAATGAGACACAGTCAAGTGATGAGCTTATCACAGATTTATATTGTTGTTATGCATCATCTATCCAAATTTCACAAATATTAGACAAGATTTGTGAAAATGATTAACGTTTAACTATTTTAAGCCATGGAATTTGGCAGTCTTTTTAATGTCATTTTCAGTTTTCTCA
The DNA here is from genome assembly GCF_051362555.1 of Lingula anatina. Taxonomy (NCBI): domain Eukaryota; kingdom Metazoa; phylum Brachiopoda; class Lingulata; order Lingulida; family Lingulidae; genus Lingula; species Lingula anatina. Next base: position 21,352,955 of record NC_141769.1, on the reverse strand, counting down.
AATTTATATGCTTTGAAAAATGTTTTTCATGAGACACAGTCAACTGATGAGCTTATCACAGATTTTTATTGATGTTATGCATCATCTATACCAATTTCACAAATATTAGACAAGATTTATGAAAGTTATTAACGTTTAACTATTTTATACCATGGAATTTGGCAGTCTTTTCAGTGTCATTTTCAGTTTTTTCACATTTATATGCTCTGAAAAATGTTTTTCATGAGACACAGTCAACTGATGAGCTTATCACAAATTTTTATTATTGTTAAGCATCATCTCTCCAAATTCCACAAATATTAGACAAGATTTGTGAAAATTATTAACGTTTAACTATTTTAATGCACTGCATTTGGCAGTCTTTTCAATGTCATTTTCAGTTTTCTGAAATTTATTGTCCAAAAAATCTTTTTCATGTGACACAGTCAACTGATGAGCTTAACACAGATTTTTATTGTTGTTATGCATCATCTATCCAAATTTCACAAATATTAGTCAAGATTTGTGAAAATTATTACCGTTTAACTATTTTATACCATGGAATTTGGCAGTGTTTTCAGTGTTATTTTCAGTTTTCTGAAATTTATTGTCCAAAAAATCTTTTTCATGAGACACAGTCAACTGATGTGTTTATCACAGATTTTTATTATTGTTATGCATCATCTGTCCAAATTTCACAAATATTGAACAAGATTTGTGAAAATTATTAACTTTTAACTATTTTAAGGCACCACATTTTACAGTCTTTTCAATGTCATTTTCAGTTTTCTCAAATTTATTGTCCATAAAAATCTTTTTCACGAGACACAGTCAACTTATGAGCTTATCACAGATTTTTATTGTTGTTATGCATCATCTATCCAAATTTCACAAATATTAGACAAGATTTGTGAAAAATATTAACATTTAACTATTTTATACCATGGAATTTGGCAGTCTTTTCAGTGTCATTTTCAGTTTTCTCACAATTATTTGCTCTGAAAAATGTTTTTCATGAGACACAGTCAACTGATGAGCTTATCACAGATTTTTATCATTGTTATGCATCATCTGTCCAAATTTCACAAATATTGGACTAGATTTGTGAAAATTAATAACATTTAACTATTTTTAGGCACTGCATTTGGTAGTCTTTTCAGTGTCATTTTCAGTATTTCTCAAATTTTTATGTTCTGAAAATATGCTTTTTATTAGACATAGTCAACTGTTTAGGTTAAGTTTATCAAAATTATTGTTCAACTATTTTAGTGTGGGAAATTTGTCAATTTTTAGACTTTAATTTTCACTTTTATCAAACATATTGTTCTTTTTCCAGGTGAACTTTTCCATACAGCGTGATGGCTTTTTTGGTGAACTGATTCTTCCTGTCTGGTCATGGCTAATTCCTATAGAAAAAACAGACAGCAAAAGACAACAGCAAGAGCAATGCTATGTCTCATCCATGTGTACAATAGATGGTATATGGCAAGCTTTAGGACATTGTCAAATGGTGTGCTAAACCCTATTCCAGAAACCAATTGTAAGGAGGAATCTGCATCTGGTATTGGTAGTTAGGAGATGTCTTAAATGGGTATATATTCTTTTCCAGAGGACAATTATGGGTAATTTGCCACCTCTTACACAAACAAACTTAAATCATAATATTTGATGTTTAATGTGAGTCTAATTAGATGTTGTGAAATTGAGATAAAAATATTGTAGATAATTCTCACTCTTCGCATACAAATGTCAAGCAACTACAATTCTAACACACACTGTCAACTGTTAAGCTTATCACAGATTTTTGTTATTGTTAAGCATCATCTCTCCAAATTTCACAAATATTGAACAAGTTATGTGAAAATTATTAACGTTTAACTATTTTAAGCCATGGAATTTTGCAGTCTTTGCAATGTCATTTTCAGTTTTTTCACATTTATACGGTAATGTGCCAAGCATTTCGACGGGCCCAGTCAATCCGACCACAAAAATTATTTTATAAAATTAATTTTACTGGGCCCAAACAATTAGTCCATATGTCAAAATCATGGGACAGAATTTTTTTCTTGTACCGATTGTTCGACCATATCGTAGACAAGACTCAGTAAATTTTCAAGCCAGTGAAATAGATGCTGCATGCCTCGGCCCTTTGTCAATTGTTGTCCTTTCAATAGCTCTCGTCAATGAGGAAGACATTTTCAGTTTTCTCAATTTTATTGTCCAAAAAAATCTTTTTTATGAGACACATTCAACTGATGAGCTTATCACAGATTTTCATTGTTGTTATGCATCATCTCTCCAAATTTCACAAATATTGAACAAGTTTTGTGAAAATTATTAACGTTTAACTTTTTTAAGCCATGGAATTTTGCAGTCTTTGCAATGTCATTTTTAGTTTTTTCACATTTATATGCTCTGAAAATTCTTTTTCATGAGACACATTCAACTGATGAGCTTATCACAGATTTTTATTGTTGTTATGCATCATCTATTGAAATTTCACAAATATTGAACAAGTTTTGTGAAAATTATTAACATTTAAGTATTTTAAGCCATGGAATTTTGCAGTCTTTGCAATGTCATTTTTAGTTTTTTCACATTTATATGCTCTGAAAATTCTTTTTCATGAGACACATTCAACTGATGAGCTTATCACAGATTTTTATTGATCTTATGCATCATCTATCCAAATTTCACAAATATTAGACAAGATTTGTGAAAATTATTAACGTTTAACTATTTTAAGCCATGGAATTTGGCAGTCTTTTCAATGTCATTTTCAGTTTTCTCACATTTATAAGCTCTGAAAAATGTTTTTCATGAGACACAGTCAATTGATGAGATTATCACAGATTTCTATTGTTTTTATGCATCATCTATCCAAATTTCACAAATATTAGACAAGATTTGTGAAAATTATTAATGTTTAACTATTTTAAGCCATGGAATTTGGCAGCTTTTTCAATGTCATTTTCAGTTTTCTCACATTTATATGCTTTGAAAAATGTTTTTCATGAGACACAGTCAACTGATGAGCTTATTACAGATTTTTATTGTTGTTATGCATCATCTCTCGAAATTTCACAAATATTAGACAAGATTTGTGAAAATAATTAACGTTTAACTATTTTCAACCATGGAATTTGGCAGTCTTTTCAATGTCATTTTCAGTATTTCTGAAATTTATTGTCCAAAAAAAATCTTTTTCATGAGACACAGTCAACTGATGAGCTTATCACAGATTTTTATTGTTGTTATGCATCATCTATCCAAATTTCACAAATATTAGACGAGATTTGTGAAAATTATTAACGTTTAACTAATTTAAGCCATGGAATTTTACAGTCTTTTCAATGTCATTTTCAGTTTTCTCACATTTATATGCTCTGAAAAATGTTTTTCATGAGACACAGTCAACTGATGAGCTTATCACAGATTTTTATTGTTGTTATGCATCATCTCTCGAAATTTCACAAATATTAGACAAGATTTGTGAAAATAATTAACGTTTAACTATTTTCAACCATGGAATTTGGCAGTCTTTTCAATGTCATTTTCAGTATTTCTGAAATTAATATGTTCTGAAAATATCCTTTTTATTAGACATAGTCAACTGTTTAGGTTAAGTTTATCAAAATTATTGTTCAACTATTTTAGTGTGGGCAATTTGTCAATTTTTAGAATTTAATTTTCACTTTATCAAACATATTGTTCTTTTTCCAGGTGACCTTTTCCATACAGCTTGATTGCTTTTTTGGTGAACTGATTCTTCCTGTCTGGTCAGGGCTAATTACTATAGAAAAAGCAAACAGCAAAAGACAACAGCAAGAGCAATGCTATGTCTCATCCATGTGTACAATAGATGGTATATGGCAAGCTTTAGGACATTGTCAAATGGTGTGCTAAACCCTATTCCAGAAACCGATTGTAAGGAGGAATCTGCATCAGGTATTGGTAGTAGGAGATGTCTTAAATGGGTATATATTCTTTTCCAGAGGACAATTGTGGGTAATTTGTCACCTCTTACACAAACAAGCTTAAATCATAATATTTGATGTTTAATGTGAGTCTAATTAGATGTTGTGAAATTGAAAAAAAAATATTGTAGATAATTCTCACTCTTTGCATACAAAATGTCAAGCAACTACAATTCTGTCACACACTGTCAACTGTTAAGCTTATCACAGATTTTTGTTATTGTTAAGCATCATCTCTCCAAATTTCACAAATATTGAACAAGTTTTGTGAAAATTATTAACGTTTAACTATTTTAAGCCATGGAATTTTGCAGTCTTTGCAATGTCATTTTTAGTTCTTTCACATTTATATGCTCTGAAAATTCTTTTTCATGAGACACAGTCAACTGATGAGCTTATCACAGATTTTTATTGTTGTTATGCATCATCTATCCAAATTTCACAAATATTAGACAGGTTTTGTGAAAATTATTAACGTTTAACTAATTTAAGCCATGGAATTTTACAGTCTTTTCAATGTCATTTTCAGTTTTCTCACATTTATATGATCTGAAAAATGTTTTTCATGAGAGGCAGTCAACTGATGATCTTATCACAGATTTTTATTGTTGTTATGCATCATCTCTCGAAATTTCACAAATATTAGACAAGATTTGTGAAAATAATTAACGTTTAACTATTTTCAACCATGGAATTTGGCAGTCTTTTCAATGTCATTTTCAGTTTTCTCACATTTATATGCTCTGAAAAATGTTTTTCATGAGACACAGTCAACTGTTTAGGTTAAGTTTATCAAAATTATTGTTCAACTATTTTAGTGTGGGCAATTTGTCAATTTTTAGAATTTAATTTTCACTTTTATCAAACATATTGTTCTTTTTCCAGGTGACCTTTTCCATACAGCGTGATGGCTTTTTTGGTGAACTGATTCTTCCTGTCTGGTCAGGGCTAATTCCTATAGAAAAAACAGACAGCAAAAGACAACAGCAAGAGCAATGCTATGTCTCATCCATGTGTACAATAGATGGTATATGGCAAGCCTTAGGACATTGTCAAATGGTGTGCTAAACCCTATTCCAGAACCCGATTGTAAGGAGGAATCTGCATATGGCATTGGTAGTAAGGAGATGTTTTCAATGGGTATATATTCTTTTCTAGAGGACAATTATGGGTAATTTGTCACCTCTTACACAAACAAACTCAAATCATAATATTTGATGTTTAATGTGAGTCTAATTAGATGTTGTGAAATTGAAAAAAAAAATATTGTAGATAATTCTCACTCTTTGCATACAAAGTGTCAAACAACTACAATTCTGTCACACACTGTCAACTGTTAAGCTTATCACAGATTTTTGTTATTGTTAGGCATCATCTCTCCAAATTTCACAAATATTGAACAAGTTTTGTGAAAATTATTAACGTTTAACTATTTTAGGCCATGGAAGTTTGCAGTCTTTGCAATGTCAATTTTAGTTTTTTCACATGTATATGCTCTGAAAATTCTTTTTCATGAGACACAGTCAGCTTAGTGAGCTTATCACAGATTTTTATTGTTTTTATGCATCATCTATCCAAATTTCACAAATATTAGACAAGATTTGTGAAAATAATTAACGTTTAACTATTTTAAGCCATGGAATTTGGCAGTCTTTTCAATGTCATTTTCAGTTTCTTCACATTTATATGCTCTGAAAAATGTTTTTCATGAGACACAGTCAACTGATGAGCTTATCACAGATTTTTATTATTGTTATGCATCATCTGTCTAAATTTCGCAAATCTTGAACAAGATTTGTGAAAATTATTAACGTTTAACTATTTTAAGGAACCGCATTTTGCAGTCTTTTCAATGTCATTTTCTGTTTTCTCAAATTTATTGTCCAAAAAAAATCTTTTTCATGAGACACAGTCAACTGATGAGCTTATCACAGATTTTTATTGTTGTTATGCATCATCTATCCAAATTTCACAAATATTAGACAGGATTTGTGAAAATTATTAACGTTTAACTAATTTAAGCCATGGAATTTTACAGTCTTTTCAATGTCATTTTCAGTTTTCTCACATTTATATGCTCTGAAAAATGTTTTTCATGAGAGGCAGTCAACTGATGAGCTTATCACAGATTTTTATTGTTGTTATGCATCATCTCTCGAAATTTCACAAATATTAGACAAGATTTGTGAAAATAATTAACGTTTAACTATTTTCAACCATGGAATTTGGCAGTCTTTTCAATGTCATTTTCAGTATTTCTCAAATTTATATGTTCTGAAAATATCCTTTTTATTAGACATAGTCTACTGTTTAGGTTAAGTTTATCAAAATTATTGTTCAACTATTTTAGTGTGGGCAATTTGTCAATTTTTAGAATTTAATTTTCACTTTTATCAAACATATTGTTCTTTTTCCAGGTGACCTTTTCCATACAGCGTGATGGCTTTTTTGGTGAACTGATTCTTCCTGTCTGGTCAGGGCTAATTACTATAGAAAAAACAGACAGCAAAAGACAACAGCAAGAGCAATGCTATGTCTCATCCATGTGTACAATAGATGGTATATGGCAAGCTTTAGGACATTGTCAAATGGTGTGCTAAACCCTATTCCAGAACCCGATTGTAAGGAGGAATCTGCATATGGCATTGGTAGTAAGGAGATGTCTTCAATGGGTATATATTCTTTTCTAGAGGACAATTATGGGTAATTTGTCACCTCTTACACAAACAAACTCAAATCATAATATTTGATGTTTAATGTGAGTCTAATTAGATGTTGTGAAATTGAAAAAAAAAATATTGTAGATAATTCTCACTCTTTGCATACAAAGTGTCAAACAACTACAATTCTGTCACACACTGTCAACTGTTAAGCTTATCACAGATTTTTGTTATTGTTAGGCATCATCTCTCCAAATTTCACAAATATTGAACAAGTTTTGTGAAAATTATTAACGTTTAACTATTTTAAGCCATGGAAGTTTGCAGTCTTTGCAATGTCAATTTTAGTTTTTTCACATTTATATGCTCTGAAAATTCTTTTTCATGAGACACAGTCAACTGATGAGCTTATCACAGATTTTTATTGTTTTTATGCATCATCTATCCAAATTTCACAAATATTAGACAAGATTTGTGAAAATAATTAACGTTTAACTATTTTAAGCCATGGAATTTGACAGTCTTTTCAATGTCATTTTCAGTTTTCTCACATTTATATGCTCTGAAAAATGTTTTTCATGAGACACAGTCAACTGATGAGCTTATCACAGATTTTGTTTATTGTTATGCATCATCTGTCTAAATTTCACAAATCTTGAACAAGATTTGTGAAAATTATTAACGTTTAACTATTTTAAGGCACCGCATTTTGCAGTCTTTTCAATGTCATTTTCTGTTTTCTCAAATTTATTGTCCAAAAAAAATCTTTTTCACGAGACACAGTCAACTGATGAGCTTATCACAGATTTTTATTGTTGTTATGCATCATCTATCCAAATTTCACAAATATTAGACAGGATTTGTGAAAATTATTAACGTTTAACTAATTTAAGCCATGGAATTTTACAGTCTTTTCAATGTCATTTTCAGTTTTCTCACATTTATATGCTCTGAAAAATGTTTTTCATGAGAGGCAGTCAACTGATGAGCTTATCACAGATTTTTATTGTTGTTATGCATCATCTCTCGAAATTTCACAAATATTAGACAAGATTTGTGAAAATAATTAACGTTTAACTATTTTCAACCATGGAATTTGGCAGTCTTTTCAATGTCATTTTCAGTATTTCTCAAATTTATATGTTCTGAAAATATCCATTTTATTAGACATAGTCAACTGTTTAGGTTAAGTTTATCAAAATTATTGTTCAACTATTTTAGTGTGGGCAATTTGTCAATTTTTAGAATTTAATTTTCACTTTTATCAAACATATTGTTCTTTTTCCAGGTGACCTTTTCCATACAGCGTGATGGCTTTTTTGGTGAACTGATTCTTCCTGTCTGGTCAGGGCTAATTACTATAGAAAAAACAGACAGCAAAAGACAACAGCAAGAGCAATGCTATGTCTCATCCATGTGTACAATAGATGGTATATGGCAAGCTTTAGGACATTGTCAAATGGTGTGCTAAACCCTATTCCAGAAACCGATTGTAAGGAGGAATCTGCATCAGGTATTGGTAGTAAGGAGATGTCTTCAATGGGTATATATTCTTTTCCAGAGGACAATTGTGGGTAATTTGTCACCTCTTACACAAACAAACTCAAATCATAATATTTGATGTTTAATGTGAGTCTAATTAGATGTTGTGAAATTGAAAAAAAAAATATTGTAGATAATTCTCACTCTTTGCATACAAAGTGTCAAACAACTACAATTCTGTCACACACTGTCAACTGTTAAGCTTATCACAGATTTTTGTTATTGTTAGGCATCATCTCTCCAAATTTCACAAATATTGAACAAGTTTTGTGAAAATTATTAACGTTTAACTATTTTAAGCCATGGAAGTGTGCAGTCTTTGCAATGTCATTTTTAGTTTTTTCACATTTATATGCTCTGAAAATTCTTTTTCATGAGACACAGTCAACTGATGAGCTTATCACAGATTTTTATTGTTTTTATGCATCATCTATCCAAATTTCACAAATATTAGACAAGATTTGTGAAAATAATTAACGTTTAACTATTTTAAGCCATGGAATTTGGCAGTCTTTTCAATGTCATTTTCAGTTTTCTCACATTTATATGCTCTGAAAAATGTTTTTCATGAGACACAGTCAACTGATGAGCTTATAACAGATTTTTATTGTTTTTATGCATCATCTATCCAAATTTCACAAATATTAGACAAGATTTGTGAAAATTATTAACGTTTAACTATTTTAAGCCATGGAATTTTACAGTCTTTTCAATGTCATTTTCAGTTTTCTCACATTTATATGCTCTGAAAAATGTTTTTCATGAGAGGCAGTCAACTGATGAGCTTATCACAGATTTTTATTATTGTTATGCATCATTTGTCTAAATTTCACAAATCTTGAACAAGATTTGTGAAAAATATTAACGTTTAACTATTTTAAGGCACTGCATTTTGCAGTCTTTTCAATGTCATTTTCTGTTTTCTCAAATTTATTGTCCAAAAAAAATCTTTTTCATGAGACACAATCAACTGATGAGCTTATCACAGATTTTTATTGTTGTTATGCATCATCTATCCAAATTTCACAAATATTAGACAGGATTTGTGAAAATTATTAACGTTTAACTAATTTAAGCCATGGAATTTTACAGTCTTTTCAATGTCATTTTCAGTTTTCTCACATTTATATGCTCTGAAAAATGTTTTTCATGAGAGGCAGTCAACTGATGAGCTTATCACAGATTTTTATTATTGTTATGCATCATTTGTCTAAATTTCACAAATCTTGAACAAGATTTGTGAAAAATATTAACGTTTAACTATTTTAAGGCACTGCATTTTGCAGTCTTTTCAATGTCATTTTCTGTTTTCTCAAATTTATTGTCCAAAAAAAATCTTTTTCATGAGACACAGTCAACTGATGAGCTTATCACAGAATTTTATTGTTGTTATGCATCATCTATCCAAATTTCACAAATATTAGACAAGATTTGTGAAAATAATTAACGTTTAACTATTTTCAACCATGGAATTTGGCAGTCTTTTCAATGTCATTTTCAGTTTTCTCACATTTATATGCTCTGAAAAATGTTTTTCATGAGACACAGTCAACTGATGAGCTTATCACAGATTTTTATTATTGTTATGCATCACCTGTCTAAATTTCACAAATCTTGAACAAGATTTGTGAAAATTATTAACGTTTAACTATTCTAAGGCACCGCATTTTGCAGTCTTTTCAATGTCATTTTCTGTTTTCTCACATTTATATGCTCTGAAAAATGTTTTTCATGAGACACAGTCAACTGATGAGCTTATCACAGATTTTTATTGTTGTTATGCATCATCTATCCAAATTTCACAAATATTAGACAGGATTTGTGAAAATTATTAACGTTTAACTAATTTAAGCCATGGAATTTTACAGTCTTTTCAATGTCATTTTCAGTTTTCTCACATTTATATGCTCTGAAAAATGTTTTTCATGAGAGGCAGTCAACTGATGAGCTTATCACAGATTTTTATTGTTGTTATGCATCATCTCTCGAAATTTCACAAATATTAGACAAGATTTGTGAAAATAATTAACGTTTAACTATTTTCAACCATGGAATTTGGCAGTCTTTTCAATGTCATTTTCAGTATTTCTCAAATTTATATGTTCTGAAAATATCCTTTTTATTAGACATAGTCAACTGTTTAGGTTAAGTTTATCAAAATTATTGTTCAACTATTTTAGTGTGGGCAATTTGTCAATTTTTAGAATTTAATTTTCACTTTTATCAAACATATTGTTCTTTTTCCAGGTGACCTTTTCCATACAGCGTGATGGCTTTTTTGGTGAACTGATTCTTCCTGTCTGGTCAGGGCTAATTACTATAGAAAAAACAGACAGCAAAAGACAACAGCAAGAGCAATGCTATGTCTCATCCATGTGTACAATAGATGGTATATGGCAAGCCTTAGGACATTGTCAAATGGTGTGCTAAACCCTATTCCAGAACCAGATTGTAAGGAGGAATCTGCATATGGCATTGGTAGTAAGGAGATGTTTTCAATGGGTATATATTCTTTTCTAGAGGACAATTATGGGTAATTTGTCACCTCTTACACAAACAAACTCAAATCATAATATTTGATGTTTAATGTGAGTCTAATTAGATGTTGTGAAATTGAAAAAAAAATATTGTAGATAATTCTCACTCTTTGCATACAAAGTGTCAAACAACTACAATTCTGTCACACACTGTCAACTGTTAAGCTTATCACAGATTTTTGTTATTGTTAGGCATCATCTCTCCAAATTTCACAAATATTGAACAAGTTTTGTGAAAATTATTAACGTTTAACTATTTTAAGCCATGGAAGTTTGCAGTCTTTGCAATGTCAATTTTAGTTTTTTCACATTTATATGCTCTGAAAATTCTTTTTCATGAGACACAGTCAACTGATGAGCTTATCACAGATTTTTATTGTTTTTATGCATCATCTATCCAAATTTCACAAATATTAGACAAGATTTGTGAAAATAATTAACGTTTAACTATTTTAAGCCATGGAATTTGACAGTCTTTTCAATGTAATTTTCAGTTTTCTCACATTTATATGCTCTGAAAAATGTTTTTCATGAGACACAGTCAACTGATGAGCTTATCACAGATTTTGTTTATTGTTATGCATCATCTGTCTAAATTTCACAAATCTTGAACAAGATTTGTGAAAATTATTAACGTTTAACTATTTTAAGGCACCGCATTTTGCAGTCTTTTCAATGTCATTTTCTGTTTTCTCAAATTTATTGTCCAAAAAAAATCTTTTTCACGAGACACAGTCAACTGATGAGCTTATCACAGATTTTTATTGTTGTTATGCATCATCTATCCAAATTTCACAAATATTAGACAGGATTTGTGAAAATTATTAACGTTTAACTAATTTAAGCCATGGAATTTTACAGTCTTTTCAATGTCATTTTCAGTTTTCTCACATTTATATGCTCTGAAAAATGTTTTTCATGAGAGGCAGTCAACTGATGAGCTTATCACAGATTTTTATTGTTGTTATGCATCATCTCTCGAAATTTCACAAATATTAGACAAGATTTGTGAAAATAATTAACGTTTAACTATTTTCAACCATGGAATTTGGCAGTCTTTTCAATGTCATTTTCAGTATTTCTCAAATTTATATGTTCTGAAAATATCCATTTTATTAGACATAGTCAACTGTTTAGGTTAAGTTTATCAAAATTATTGTTCAACTATTTTAGTGTGGGCAATTTGTCAATTTTTAGAATTTAATTTTCACTTTTATCAAACATATTGTTCTTTTTCCAGGTGACCTTTTCCATACAGCGTGATGGCTTTTTTGGTGAACTGATTCTTCCTGTCTGGTCAGGGCTAATTACTATAGAAAAAACAGACAGCAAAAGACAACAGCAAGAGCAATGCTATGTCTCATCCATGTGTACAATAGATGGTATATGGCAAGCTTTAGGACATTGTCAAATGGTGTGCTAAACCCTATTCCAGAAACCGATTGTAAGGAGGAATCTGCATCAGGTATTGGTAGTAAGGAGATGTCTTCAATGGGTATATATTCTTTTCCAGAGGACAATTGTGGGTAATTTGTCACCTCTTACACAAACAAACTCAAATCATAATATTTGATGTTTAATGTGAGTCTAATTGTACCACCAGCGTTAGCGCTGGCGGTACACATGGTTTCGGTCTCGTCCGGATCGTTCCGCCGGCTCCGCCGGCTCCGCCGGCTCCGCCGGCTCCGCCGGCTCCGCCGGACGGCTACCGTTACCGCTTCTCCTCCTAGACGGTAAGGCCCCCCATACCCATCTCATGGATTTAGGTCACCTATAATCTCAACTCGTTCCACGTAAAATTTGGGCTTTGTCGGTATTGGGGTCTGGGTGTGGCACTCATTGCAATGCACCCTTGTCCAAAAATGGCAAAATAAAATGCTAATTATCTACCCTACGGAAGGAGTTACGGGAAAAATTTCTACAGACGGCTTTCCAAAAGTCATATGTGTAGATTTCAAATATACCCTCGGATTTGACCTTTGACCTTTACTTCAAGGTCAAATGGGCCAAAATTTTCAAAAAAATGAAATTTTTTACGAAAAAAAAATTTTTTGCCCTGTTATTCAGACACCACACAGACTTAACCAATAATATTATTGGAAAGTGTTACCCTTCAGGTCATCTTTCATCTCCGTGAATTTGGGGTCAATCGGTGCATTTTCACAGGAGTAGCGGCCATAAGATACCGAAACTGAAAACTGTCTCTAATTCGGGAACCGTTAATGCTAGAGACCCATTCTTTTTTGCATTTTGTAGAGCATGTAAAGCCCAACACTGGAGGTGGTCTCGGTTTTTTTGTATTCCATACGGTTTTCGAGTTACGCTGTATCAAAAAGTACATATTGGTGGTGAAAGGAAAATGTACGGAAGCCCACTGGTGCCATATGTAGAAAAAAAAATTATCTCGAAATTTCGAGATACTATTTTGAAATTTGAACAAAAAAATTTACCACCAGCGTTAGCGCTGGCGGTACACATGGTTTCGGTCCCGTCCGGTCCGTTCCGCCGGCTCCGCCGCCATGTTACCGTTACCGCTTCTCCTCCTAGACGGTAAGGGCCCCCGTACCCATCTCATGGATTTAGGTCACCTATAATCTCAACTCGTTCCACGTAAAATTTGGGCTTTGTCGGTATTGGGGTCTGGGTGTGGCACTCATTGCAATGCACACTTGTCTAAAAATGGCAAAATTAAATGCTAATTATCTACCCTACAGAAGGAGTTACGGGAAAAATTTCTATAGACGGCTTTCCAAAAGTCATATGTGTAGATTTCAAATATACCCTCGGATTTGACCTTTGACCTTTACTTCAAGGTCAAATGGGTCAAAATTTTCAAAAAAATGAAATTTTTTACGAAAAAAAATTTTTTTGCCCTGTTATTCAGACGCCACACAGACTTAACCAATAATATTATTGGAAAGTGTTACCCTTCAGGTCATCTTTCATCTCCGTGAATTTGGGGTCAATCGGTGCATTTTCACAGGAGTAGCGGCCATAAGATACCGAAACTGAAAACTGTCTCTAATTCGGGAACCGTTAATGCTAGAGACCCATTCTTTTTTGCATTTTGTAGAGCATGTAAAGCCCAACACTGGGGGTGGTCTCGATTTTTTTGTATTCCATACGGTTTTCGAGTTACGCTGTATCAGAAAGTACATATTGGTGGTGAAAGGAAAATGTACGGAAGCCGACTGGTGCCATATGTAGAAAAAAAAATTATCTCGAAATTTCGAGATACTATTTTGAAATTTGAACAAAAAAAATTTTTATCTCGAAATTTCGAGATAGCATTTTGAAATTTGAACAAAAAAAAAATTATCTCGAAATTTCGAGATAGCATTTTGATATTTGAGCAAAAAAATTTATCTCGAAATTTCGAGATAGTATTTTGAAATTTGAACAAAAAAAATGCTATCTCGAAATTTCGAGATAATTTTTTTTTTCAACATATGGCACCAGTCGGCTTCCGTAAAAATGTGCAGTACGGTAATGGATAATAAATTTTGAACTCCGGAAAAATAAAACATAATGCTTGGCAAAGCAGACAACTTGTGGTCAAAAATGACATTATTTTATCAAATTTAAACTTCTGCAACTTCAGAGAACCTCCCATTTCAAGAACTTTGACCAAAATGACCTTTTCTTTATTTTAATTAATTTTTTCTGTAGGAAATTTATGGCACATTATGGTAACTCCAAAATTATAACATTTAGTCCCTTATATCTCCAAAACTGGCAGAGATAGGTCCATAGTTACTATTGAAGTTGAATAGGAAGTCATATACTGGCAATCTTACTGTGACCTTGACATTGACCTTTGACCTACTTTTCACCATGAACTGAACTTTGCAAATTTTGCTTCCCTTTTATCTCCAAAACTGGCAGAGATAGGTCCATAGTTACTATTGAAGTTGAATAGGAAGTCATATACTAGCAATCTTACTGTGACCTTGAAATTGACCTTTGACCTACTTATCACCATGAACTGAACTTTGCAAATTTTGCTTCCCTTTTATCTCCAAAACTGGCAGAGATAGGTCCATAGTTACTATTGAACTTGAATAGGAAGTCATATACTGGCAATTTTACTGTGACCTTGAAATTGACCTTTGACCTACTTTTCACCTTGAACTGAACTTTGCAAAATTTGCTTCCCTTTTATCTCCAAAACTGGCAGAGATAGGTCCATAGTTACTATTGAACTTGCATAGGAAGTCATATACTGGCAATTTTACTGTGACCTTGAAATTGACCTTTGACCTTCTTTTCACCATGAACTGAACTTTGCAAATTTTGCTTCCCTTTTATCTCCAAAACTGGCAGAGATAGGTCCATAGTTACTATTGAAGTTGAATAGGAAGTCATATACTGGCAATCTAAATGTGACCTTGAAATTGACCTTTGACCTACTTTTCACCATGAACTGAACTTTGCAAATTTTGCTTCCCTTTTATCTCCAAAACTGGCAGAGATAGGTCCATAGTTACTATTGAAGTTGAATAGGAAGTCATATACTGGCAATCTTACTGTGACCTTGAAATTGACCTTTGACCTACTTATCACCATGAACTGAACTTTGCAAATTTTGCTTCCCTTTTATCTCCAAAACTGGCAGAGATAGGTCCATAGTTACTATTGAACTTGAATAGGAAGTCATATACTGGCAATTTTACTGTGACCTTGAAATTGACCTTTGACCTACTTTTCACCTTGAACTGAACTTTGCAAAATTTGCTTCCCTTTTATCTCCAAAACTGGCAGAGATAGGTCCATAGTTACTATTGAACTTGCATAGGAAGTCATATACTGGCAATTTTACTGTGACCTTGAAATTGACCTTTGACCTTCTTTTCACCATGAACTGAACTTTGCAAATTTTGCTTCCCTTTTATCTCCAAAACTGGCAGAGATAGGTCCATAGTTACTATTGAAGTTGAATAGGAAGTCATATACTGGCAATCTAAATGTGACCTTGAAATTGACCTTTGACCTACTTTTCACCATGAACTGAACTTTGCAAATTTTGCTTCCCTTTTATCTCCAAAACTGGCAGAGATAGGTCCATAGTTACTATTGAAGTTGAATAGGAAGTCATATACTGGCAATCTTACTGTGACCTTGAAATTGACCTTTGACCTACTTTTCACCATGAACTGAACTTTGCAAATTTTGCTTCCCTTTTATCTCCAAAACTGGCAGAGATAGGTCCATAGTTACTATTGAAGTTGGATAGGAAGTCATATACTGGCAATTTACTGTGACCTTGAAATTGACCTTTGACCTACCTTACAATGAACTTAACTTTGATTGCACCATTTTTAGTTATATATATTTTTTGCATATTTTGAAAATTCTTGTTGATTGCATTTTTACAGCTTGTCAAGCACAAGACTGGTGGCTGCACCCCTTATTTTGTGTATGTGGGGGTCTATACGAATGCGCTTGCTCCAGCTGGTGGTACAATATTCGGAGGCGGTATCGCCTCTCTGATCCTCTAGTTAGATGTTGTGAAATTGAAAAAAAAATATTGTAGATAATTCTCACTCTTTGCATACAAAGTGTCAAACAACTACAATTCTGTCACACACTGTCAACTGTTAAGCTTATCACAGATTTTTGTTATTGTTAGGCATCATCTCTCCAAATTTCACAAATATTGAACAAGTTTTGTGAAAATTATTAACGTTTAACTATTTTAAGCCATGGAAGTTTGCAGTCTTTGCAATGTCAATTTTAGTTTTTTCACATTTATATGCTCTGAAAATTCTTTTTCATGAGACACAGTCAACTGATGAGCTTATCACAGATTTTTATTGTTTTTATGCATCATCTATCCAAATTTCACAAATATTAGACAAGATTTGTGAAAATAATTAACGTTTAACTATTTTAAGCCATGGAATTTGGCAGTCTTTTCAATGTCATTTTCAGTTTTCTCACATTTATATGCTCTGAAAAATGTTTTTCATGAGACACAGTCAACTGATGAGCTTATCACAGATTTTTATTATTGTTATGCATCATCTGTCTAAATTTCACAAATCTTGAACAAGATTTGTGAAAATTATTAACGTTTAACTATTTTAAGGCACCGCATTTTGCAGTCTTTTCAATGTCATTTTCTGTTTTCTCAAATTTATTGTCCAAAAAAAAATCTTTTTCACGAGACACAGTCAACTGATGAGCTTATCACAGATTTTTATTGTTGTTATGCATCATCTATCCAAATTTCACAAATATTAGACAAGATTTGTGAAAATTATTAACGTTTAACTATTTTAAGGCACCGCATTTTGCAGTCTTTTCAGTGTCATTTTCTGTTTTCTCAAATTTATTGTCCAAAAAAAATCTTTTTCACGAGACACAGTCAACTGATGAGCTTATCACAGATTTTTATTGTTGTTATGCATCATCTATCCAAATTTCACAAATATTAGACAGGATTTGTGAAAATTATTAACGTTTAACTAATTTAAGCCATGGAATTTTACAGTCTTTTCAATGTCATTTTCAGTTTTCTCACATTTATATGCTCTGAAAAATGTTTTTCATGAGAGGCAGTCAACTGATGAGCTTATCACAGATTTTTATTGTTGTTATGCATCATCTCTCGAAATTTCACAAATATTAGACAAGATTTGTGAAAATAATTAACGTTTAACTATTTTCAACCATGGAATTTGGCAGTCTTTTCAATGTCATTTTCAGTATGTCTCAAATTTATATGTTCTGAAAATATCCTTTTTATTAGACATAGTCAACTGTTTAGGTTAAGTTTATCAAAATTATTGTTCAACTATTTTAGTGTGGGCAATTTGTCAATTTTTAGAATTTAATTTTCACTTTATCAAACATATTGTTCTTTTTCCAGGTGACCTTTTCCATACAGCTTGATTGCTTCTTTGGTGAACTGATTCTTCCTTTCTGGTCAGGGATAATTACTATAGAAAAAGCAAACAGCAAAAGACAACAGCAAGAGCAATGCTATGTCTCATCCATGTGTACAATAGATGGTATATGGCAAGCTTTAGGACATTGTCAAATGGTGTGCTAAACCCTATTCCAGAACCCGATTGTAAGGAGGAATCTGCATCAGGTATTGGTAGTAGGAGATGTCTTAAATGGGTATATATTCTTTTCCAGAGGACAATTGTGGGTAATTTGTCACCTCTTACACAAACAAACTTAAATCATAATATTTGATGTTTAATGTGAGTCTAATTAGATGTTGTGAAATTGAAAAAAAAAATATTGTAGATAATTCTCACTCTTTGCATACAAAGTGTCAAACAACTACAATTCTGTCACACACTGTCAACTGTTAAGCTTATCACAGATTTTTGTTATTGTTAGGCATCATCTCTCCAAATTTCACAAATATTGAACAAGTTTTGTGAAAATTATTAACATTTAACTATTTTAAGCCATGGAAGTTTGCAGTCTTTGCAATGTCATTTTTAGTTTTTTCACATTTATATGCTCTGAAGATTCTTTTTCATGAGACACAGTCAACTGATGAGCTTATCACAGATTTTTATTGTTTTTATGCATCATCTATCCAAATTTCACAAATATTAGACAAGATTTGTGAAAATTATTAACGTTTAACTATTTTAAGCCATGGAATTTGGCAGTCTTTTCAATGTCATTTTCAGTTTTCTCACATTTATATGCTCTGAAAAATGTTTTTCATGAGACACAGTCAACTGATGAGCTTAACACAGATTTTTATTATTGTTATGCATCATCTGTCTAAATTTCACAAATCTTGAACAAGATTTTTGAAACTTATTAACGTTTAACTATTTTAAGGCACCGCATTTTGCAGTCTTTTCAATGTCATTTTCTGTTTTCTCACATTTATATGCTCTGAAAAATGTTTTTCATGAGAGGCAGTCAACTGATGAGCTTATCACAGATTTTTATTGTTGTTATGCATCATCTCTCGAAATTTCACAAATATTAGACAAGATTTGTGAAAATAATTAACGTTTAACTATTTTCAACCATGGAATTTGGCAGTCTTTTCAATGTCATTTTCAGTATTTCTCAAATTTATATGTTCTGAAAATATCCTTTTTATTAGACATAGTCAACTGTTTAGGTTAAGTTTATCAAAATTATTGTTCAACTATTTTAGTGTGGGCAATTTGTCAATTTTTAGAATTTAATTTTCACTTTTATCAAACATATTGTTCTTTTTCCAGGTGACCTTTTCCATACAGCGTGATGGCTTTTTTGGTGAACTGATTCTTCCTGTCTGGTCAGGGCTAATTACTATAGAAAAAACAGACAGCAAAAGACAACAGCAAGAGCAATGCTATGTCTCATCCATGTGTACAATAGATGGCATATGGCAAGCTTTAGGACATTGTCAAATGGTGTGCTAAACCCTATTCCAGAACCCGATTGTAAGGAGGAATCTGCATATGGCATTGGTAGTAAGGAGATGTCTTCAATGGGTATATATTCTTTTCTAGAGGACAATTATGGGTAATTTGTCACCTCTTACACAAACAAACTCAAATCATAATATTTGATGTTTAATGTGAGTCTAATTAGATGTTGTGAAATTGAAAAAAAAATATTGTAGATAATTCTCACTCTTTGTATACAAAGTGTCAAACAACTACAATTCTGTCACACACTGTCAACTGTTAAGCTTATCACAGATTTTTGTTATTGTTAGGCATCATCTCTCGAAATTTCACAAATATTGAACAAGTTTCGTGAAAATTATTAACATTTAACTATTTTAAG
This sequence comes from Lingula anatina, assembly GCF_051362555.1. Classification (NCBI taxonomy): domain Eukaryota; kingdom Metazoa; phylum Brachiopoda; class Lingulata; order Lingulida; family Lingulidae; genus Lingula; species Lingula anatina. The sequence goes on along the minus strand of NC_141769.1, from coordinate 21,333,500 downwards.
CCATGGAAGTTTGCAGTCTTTGCAATGTCATTTTTAGTTTTTTCACATTTATATGCTCTGAAAATTCTTTTTCATGAGACACAGTCAACTGATGAGCTTATCACAGATTTTTATTGTTTTTATGCATCATCTATCCAAATTTCACAAATATTAGACAAGATTTGTGAAAATTATTAACGTTTAACTATTTTAAGCCATGGAATTTGGCAGTCTTTTCAATGTCATTTTCAGTTTTCTCACATTTATATGCTCTGAAAAATGTTTTTCATGAGACACAGTCAACTGATGAGCTTATCACAGATTTTTATTATTGTTATGCATCATCTGTCTAAATTTCACAAATCTTGAACAAGATTTGTGAAAATTATTAACGTTTAACTATTTTAAGGCACCGCATTTTGCAGTCTTTTCAATGTCATTTTCTGTTTTCTCAAATTTATTGTCCAAAAAAAATCTTTTTCATGAGACACATTCAATTGATGAGCTTATCACAGATTTTTATTGTTGTTATGCATCATCTATCCAAATTTCACAAATATTAGACAAGATTTGTGAAAATAATTAACGTTTAACTATTTTCAACCATGGAATTTGGCAGTCTTTTCAATGATATTTTCAGTTTTCTCACATTTATATGCTCTGAAAAATGTTTTTCATGAGACACAGTCAACTGATGAGCTTATCACAGATTTTTATTATTGTTATGCATCACCTGTCTAAATTTCACAAATCTTGAACAAGATTTGTGAAAATTATTAACGTTTAACTATTCTAAGGCACCGCATTTTGCAGTCTTTTCAATGTCATTTTCTGTTTTCTCACATTTATATGCTCTGATAAATGTTTTTCATGAGACACAGTCAACTGATGAGCTTATCACAGATTTTTATTGTTGTTATGCATCATCTAATCAAATTTCACAAATATTAGACAGGATTTGTGAAAATTATTAACGTTTAACTAATTTAAGCCATGGAATTTTACAGTCTTTTCAATGTCATTTTCAGTTTTCTCACATTTATATGCTCTGAAAAATGTTTTTCATGAGAGGCAGTCAACTGATGAGCTTATCACAGATTTTTATTGTTGTTATGCATCATCTCTCGAAATTTCACAAATATTAGACAAGATTTGTGAAAATAATTAACGTTTAACTATTTTCAACCATGGAATTTGGCAGTCTTTTCAATGTCATTTTCAGTATGTCTCAAATTTATATGTTCTGAAAATATCCTTTTTATTAGACATAGTCAACTGTTTAGGTTAAGTTTATCAAAATTATTGTTCAACTATTTTAGTGTGGGCAATTTGTCAATTTTTAGAATTTAATTTTCACTTTTATCAAACATATTGTTCTTTTTCCAGGTGACCTTTTCCATACAGCGTGATGGCTTTTTTGGTGAACTGATTCTTCCTGTCTGGTCAGGGCTAATTACTATAGAAAAAACAGACAGCAAAAGACAACAGCAAGAGCAATGCTATGTCTCATCCATGTGTACAATTAACCTTTTTCATCTTTTGCGGAAATACGAAGTGCGCATGACAGGAACCGCGCGCCACAGGGGTCATAGTGGTCCTCTGCTGTTTCCAGCAGGCTATGCTAGATGTAGATGATGTACAAGGTGCGCATATAAAAAGGTCGTATGAAGCGTGCATTGCTTTCTGTCAAACTAAAAAGGTGGCTGAAGCACAGAAATGCGTAAACTGTAGGCAAGAAACAGCTATTTGGACGGAAATCAAGCAATTAAATATTTTCTTTCTCAGTTTAGATACGATGCGCTTTACAACTAGACTTCACCTAAGCGTCCGAGCCTTGGCTGTACTTTCAATAGTGATGACGAACTAAAGCTTCGGAGTTCTTTTAAATGCTTCCGATAATAAAGATATGCGAAAGAGACTCGTTATTTTTTTATATATAAAATCAAAATAGCCAGTAGACTCGTACACAGCTTTCAAGAGTGTGGACAGGTGCGCAGGCCTACGTCTTCACAATTTTGTACATGTATATATGCAAGCTGTGGCGATATCACCTCATTTACCGGCAGTGTCAATTCATTACGATTTTTATGTCTTGTTTGAAGGATATCTTAATAGATTTTTAAAGTGATAAAATGAAAAGATTTCCTGCATTGTTTGACTCGTAGCTACTGTGTATACAGGTAAAACTGACACGCAGATCGTTCGTCGGTGAACTGATTAAATCGTTTGGTACCTGATGAGGCATCAGGTGTTACTTGTTCAATTGTTCGGTAAGGCGGGCGGCCACAACTACGACCTTTCCTCTGTAATTAAAACCTTTTAAGTGTTAAATAGGTGAGACAGGAATTCTCGACTCTTTCCCAGACGATAATTAAAGTTTACCGTGTCTTACTCTAGTATATGTACAAAATTTACGACAGGTAAAAAATGTCAGCCTTTCGGTCTGACAAGTATGAAAATTTTATCAAACTGAAACAAAAACAAAATTATAGCAAGAGGCCAAATTATTTGATTTTTAAATGTTTTCATGCGTATTTTCATCGTTTTCAATCACAGACAATTAAATCATTCAAATAAAGTGTTTCCCACACATTTAAATTCAACTATCTAAGACAGTTAAATATACGTAGGCCTACTTTAATACTAAGCATATTTGTATTACTTTACAAATACGTTGTTGGATTATGTTTATTATCCATTTTGTCTTTACCATACATGTATCATGTACGTGTAGCTTACAGAAAGGCTTTTCTGCATTTTTTGTATTTTCCAATTCTCTTGTCATTGAGTTCAGAAATAAATAACTTTTTGTTTCGCCGATAACGCATTCAGCAAGAGCCGATGTACTTTCTTCTTCGTATGTCTCTGTTGATCTTGATAATATGAGCCCCGTTTGTACAAATCAGTAATAGCCTACGTATACGGGACTGAATACATAATAATAAAAATTTTATTAACGTCTCACGTTAAAAAAAATAGAACCCATCCTGCTAAGGGTTATTAGAGACTAAAACCTGTGATGGGCCTACAACATTTAAAATGATCACTTATCAATAAAACACACACAAAAAGGATATTACATACAAAATTTTTCAAACCTTCTCTTTGTTGTTACACAAAAAGTCGTGAATATTCTTGAATTTTTTGTAAGTAGAATCCCCGTGTAAAACTTCACAGCTTTTACTTTCTTTTTTCATAATCTCATGCTTGAAGTCTTTTCTTAATTTTTAGGCCCCGGCCTATTCTTCAATTTTTTCTTCAAATCTTTATAATGTTTTTCTTCTCGCATTTTTTACCCCCGAGTTCTATTTGCCGATAGTTCGTTATATCCGTTGTTTAACTAAGCATTTCTGTTTTTTATAAAGCACCGTTGATCTCCTAATATTATAGTTTTTCTTCCCGCCTTCGAAATGTTCAGCGCAAACGCGGTGCCCTGCTTTTGATCCAAACCTGCTATATTTTCCTTTCTTTCTACCATATTTTTTATTCTAACGGGTTTGTTGGGAACTTATTAAACCTCATGTGTCGATCTCGCTTACTGTTATTGTAGTAGCGGGACAAAAAGCACGTAAACCGAGCCATGGTTTTTAGCACCGCTGTAAGTGTTTCGACGTAGCAGGGCTCCCCTACCCACAATGCAATTTCCATTTCCGGAAAAGATGAAAAAGGCTAATAGATGGTATATGGCAAGCCTTAGGACATTGTCAAATGGTGTGCTAAACCCTATTCCAGAACCCGATTGTAAGGAGGAATCTGCATATGGCATTGGTAGTAAGGAGATGTTTTCAATGGGTATATATTCTTTTCTAGAGGACAATTATGGGTAATTTGTCACCTCTTACACAAACAAACTCAAATCATAATATTTGATGTTTAATGTGAGTCTAATTAGATGTTGTGAAATTGAAAAAAAAATATTGTAGATAATTCTCACTCTTTGCATACAAAGTGTCAAACAACTACAATTCTGTCACATACTGTCAACTGTTAAGCTTATCACAGATTTTTGTTATTGTTAGGCATCATCTCTCCAAATTTCACAAATATTGAACAAGTTATGTGAAAATTATTAACGTTTAACTATTTTATGGCATGTAATTTGGCAGTCTTTTCAATGTCAATTTTAGTTTTTTCACATTTATATGCTCTGAAAATTCTTTTTCATGAGACACAGTCAACTGATGAGCTTATCACAGATTTTTATTGTTTTTATGCATCATCTATCCAAATTTCACAAATATTAGACAAGATTTGTGAAAATAATTAACGTTTAACTATTTTAAGCCATGGAATTTGGCAGTCTTTTCAATGTCATTTTCAGTTTTCTCACATTTATATGCTCTGAAAAATGTTTTTCATGAGACACAGTCAACTGATGAGCTTATCACAGATTTTTATTATTGTTATGCATCATCTGTCTAAATTTCACAAATATTAGACAAGATTTGTGAAAATTATTAACGTTTAACTATTTTAAGCCATGGAATTTGGCAGTCTTTTCAATGTCATTTTCTGTTTTCTCAAATTTATTGTCCAAAAAAAATCTTTTTCACGAGACACAGTCAACTGATGAGCTTATCACAGATTTTTATTGTTGTTATGCATCATCTATCCAAATTTCACAAATATTAGACAGGATTTGTGAAAATTATTAACGTTTAACTAATTTAAGCCATGGAATTTTACAGTCTTTTCAATGTCATTTTCAGTTTTCTCACATTTATATGCTCTGAAAAATGTTTTTCATGAGAGGCAGTCAACTGATGAGCTTATCACAGATTTTTATTGTTGTTATGCATCATCTATCCAAATTTCACAAATATTAGACAAGATTTGTGAAAATAATTAACGTTTAACTATTTTCAACCATGGAATTTGGCAGTCTTTTCAATGTCATTTTCAGTATTTCTCAAATTTATATGTTCTGAAAATATCCATTTTATTAGACATAGTCAACTGTTTAGGTTAAGTTTATCAAAATTATTGTTCAACTATTTTAGTGTGGGCAATTTGTCAATTTTTAGAATTTAATTTTCACTTTTATCAAACATATTGTTCTTTTTCCAGGTGACCTTTTCCATACAGCGTGATGGCTTTTTTGGTGAACTGATTCTTCCTGTCTGGTCAGGGCTAATTACTATAGAAAAAACAGACAGCAAAAGACAACAGCAAGAGCAATGCTATGTCTCATCCATGTGTACAATAGATGGCATATGGCAAGCTTTAGGACATTGTCAAATGGTGTGCTAAACCCTATTCCAGAAACCGATTGTAAGGAGGAATCTGCATCAGGTATTGGTAGTAAGGAGATATCTTCAATGGGTATATATTCTTTTCCAGAGGACAATTGTGGGTAATTTGTCACCTCTTACACAAACAAACTCAAATCATAATATTTGATGTTTAATGTGAGTCTAATTAGATGTTGTGAAATTGAAAAAAAAATATTGTAGATAATTCTCACTCTTTGCATACAAAGTGTCAAACAACTACAATTCTGTCACACACTGTCAACTGTTAAGCTTATCACAGATTTTTGTTATTGTTAGGCATCATCTCTCGAAATTTCACAAATATTAGACAAGATTTGTGAAAATAATTAACGTTTAACTATTTTCAACCATGGAATTTGGCAGTCTTTTCAATGTCATTTTCAGTATTTCTCAAATTTATATGTTCTGAAAATATCCATTTTATTAGACATAGTCAACTGTTTAGGTTAAGTTTATCAAAATTATTGTTCAACTATTTTAGTGTGGGCAATTTGTCAATTTTTAGAATTTAATTTTCACTTTTATCAAACATATTGTTCTTTTTCCAGGTGACCTTTTCCATACAGCGTGATGGCTTTTTTGGTGAACTGATTCTTCCTGTCTGGTCAGGGCTAATTACTATAGAAAAAACAGACAGCAAAAGACAACAGCAAGAGCAATGCTATGTCTCATCCATGTGTACAATAGATGGTATATGGCAAGCTTTAGGACATTGTCAAATGGTGTGCTAAACCCTATTCCAGAACCCGATTGTAAGGAGGAATCTGCATATGGCATTGGTAGTAAGGAGATGTCTTCAATGGGTATATATTCTTTTCTAGAGGACAATTGTGGGTAATTTGTCACCTCTTACACAAACAAACTCAAATCATAATATATGATGTTTAATGTGAGTCTAATTAGATGTTGTGAAATTGAAAAAAAAAATATTGTAGATAATTCTCACTCTTTGCATACAAAGTGTCAAACAACTACAATTCTGTCACACACTGTCAACTGTTAGGCTTATCACAGATTTTTGTTATTGTTAGGCATCATCTCTCCAAATTTCACAAATATTGAACAAGTTATGTGAAAATTATTAACGTTTAACTATTTTATGGCATGTAATTTGGCAGTCTTTTCAATGTCAATTTTAGTTTTTTCACATTTATATGCTCTGAAAATTCTTTTTCATGAGACACAGTCAACTGATGAGCTTATCACAGATTTTTATTGTTTTTATGCATCATCTATCCAAATTTCACAAATATTAGACAAGATTTGTGAAAATAATTAACGTTTAACTATTTTAAGCCATGGAATTTGGCAGTCTTTTCAATGTCATTTTCAGTTTTCTCACATTTATATGCTCTGAAAAATGTTTTTCATGAGACACAGTCAACTGATGACCTTATCACAGATTTTTATTATTGTTATGCATCATCTGTCTAAATTTCACAAATATTAGACAAGATTTGTGAAAATTATTAACGTTTAACTATTTTAAGCCATGGAATTTGGCAGTCTTTTCAATGTCATTTTCTGTTTTCTCAAATTTATTGTCCAAAAAAAATCTTTTTCACGAGACACAGTCAACTGATGAGCTTATCACAGATTTTTATTGTTGTTATGCATCATCTATCCAAATTTCACAAATATTAGACAGGATTTGTGAAAATTATTAACGTTTAACTAATTTAAGCCATGGAATTTTACAGTCTTTTCAATGTCATTTTCAGTTTTCTCACATTTATATGCTCTGAAAAATGTTTTTCATGAGAGGCAGTCAACTGATGAGCTTATCACAGATTTTTATTGTTGTTATGCATCATCTATCCAAATTTCACAAATATTAGACAAGATTTGTGAAAATAATTAACGTTTAACTATTTTCAACCATGGAATTTGGCAGTCTTTTCAATGTCATTTTCAGTATTTCTCAAATTTATATGTTCTGAAAATATCCATTTTATTAGACATAGTCAACTGTTTAGGTTAAGTTTATCAAAATTATTGTTCAACTATTTTAGTGTGGGCAATTTGTCAATTTTTAGAATTTAATTTTCACTTTTATCAAACATATTGTTCTTTTTCCAGGTGACCTTTTCCATACAGCGTGATGGCTTTTTTGGTGAACTGATTCTTCCTGTCTGGTCAGGGCTAATTACTATAGAAAAAACAGACAGCAAAAGACAACAGCAAGAGCAATGCTATGTCTCATCCATGTGTACAATAGATGGCATATGGCAAGCTTTAGGACATTGTCAAATGGTGTGCTAAACCCTATTCCAGAAACCGATTGTAAGGAGGAATCTGCATCAGGTATTGGTAGTAAGGAGATATCTTCAATGGGTATATATTCTTTTCCAGAGGACAATTGTGGGTAATTTGTCACCTCTTACACAAACAAACTCAAATCATAATATTTGATGTTTAATGTGAGTCTAATTAGATGTTGTGAAATTGAAAAAAAAATATTGTAGATAATTCTCACTCTTTGCATACAAAGTGTCAAACAACTACAATTCTGTCACACACTGTCAACTGTTAAGCTTATCACAGATTTTTGTTATTGTTAGGCATCATCTCTCGAAATTTCACAAATATTAGACAAGATTTGTGAAAATAATTAACGTTTAACTATTTTCAACCATGGAATTTGGCAGTCTTTTCAATGTCATTTTCAGTATTTCTCAAATTTATATGTTCTGAAAATATCCATTTTATTAGACATAGTCAACTGTTTAGGTTAAGTTTATCAAAATTATTGTTCAACTATTTTAGTGTGGGCAATTTGTCAATTTTTAGAATTTAATTTTCACTTTTATCAAACATATTGTTCTTTTTCCAGGTGACCTTTTCCATACAGCGTGATGGCTTTTTTGGTGAACTGATTCTTCCTGTCTGGTCAGGGCTAATTACTATAGAAAAAACAGACAGCAAAAGACAACAGCAAGAGCAATGCTATGTCTCATCCATGTGTACAATAGATGGTATATGGCAAGCTTTAGGACATTGTCAAATGGTGTGCTAAACCCTATTCCAGAACCCGATTGTAAGGAGGAATCTGAATATGGCATTGGTAGTAAGGAGATGTCTTCAATGGGTATATATTCTTTTCTAGAGGACAATTATGGGTAATTTGTCACCTCTTACACAAACAAACTCAAATCATAATATTTGATGTTTAATGTGAGTCTAATTAGATGTTGTGAAATTGAAAAAAAAATATTGTAGATAATTCTCACTCTTTGCATACAAAGTGTCAAACAACTACAATTCTGTCACACACTGTCAACTGTTAAGCTTATCACAGATTTTTGTTATTGTTAGGCATCATCTCTCCAAATTTCACAAATATTGAACAAGTTTTGTGAAAATTATTAACATTTAACTATTTTAAGCCATGGAAGTTTGCAGTCTTTGCAATGTCATTTTTAGTTTTTTCACATTTATTAGACAAGATTTGGCACAGATTTTTATTGTTGTTATGCATCATCTATCCAAATTTCACAAATATTAGACAGGATTTGTGAAAATTATTAACGTTTAACTATTTTCAACCATGGAATTTGGCAGTCTTTTCAATGTCATTTTCAGTTTTCTCACATTTATATGCTCTGAAAAATGTTTTTCATGAGACACAGTCAACTGATGAGCTTATCACAGATTTTTATTATTGTTATGCATCATCTGTCTAAATTTCACAAATCTTGAACAAGATTTGTGAAAATTATTAACGTTTAACTATTTTAAGGCACCGCATTTTGCAGTCTTTTCAATGTCATTTTCTGTTTTCTCACATTTATATGCTCTGAAAAATGTTTTTCATGAGACACAGTCAACTGATGAGCTTATCACAGATTTTTATTGTTGTTATGCATCATCTGTCCAAATTTCACAAATATTAGACAAGATTTGTGAAAATAATTAACGTTTAACTATTTTCAACCATGGAATTTGGCAGTCTTTTCAATGTCATTTTCAGTATTTCTCAAATTTATATGTTCTGAAAATATCCATTTTATTAGACATAGTCAACTGTTTAGGTTAAGTTTATCAAAATTATTGTTCAACTATTTTAGTGTGGGCAATTTGTCAATTTTTAGAATTTAATTTTCACTTTTATCAAACATATTGTTCTTTTTCCAGGTGACCTTTTCCATACAGCGTGATGGCTTTTTTGGTGAACTGATTCTTCCTGTCTGGTCAGGGCTAATTACTATAGAAAAAACAGACAGCAAAAGACAACAGCAAGAGCAATGCTATGTCTCATCCATGTGTACAATAGATGGTATATGGCAAGCTTTAGGACATTGTCAAATGGTGTGCTAAACCCTATTCCAGAAACCGATTGTAAGGAGGAATCTGCATCTGGTATTGGTAGTAAGGAGATGTCTTAAATGGGTATATATTCTTTTCCAGAGGACAATTGTGGGTAATTTGTCACCTCTTACACAAACAAACTCAAATCATAATATTTGATGTTTAATGTGAGTCTAATTAGATGTTGTGAAATTGAAAAAAAATATTGTAGATAATTCTCACTCTTTGCATACAAAGTGTCAAACAACTACAATTCTGTCACACACTGTCAACTGTTAAGCTTATCACAGATTTTTGTTATTGTTAGGCATCATCTCTCCAAATTTCACAAATATTGAACAAGTTTTGTGAAAATTATTAACGTTTAACTATTTTAAGCCATGGAAGTTTGCAGTCTTTGCAATGTCAATTTTAGTTTTTTCACATTTATATGCTCTGAAAATTCTTTTTCATGAGACACAGTCAACTGATGAGCTTATCACAGATTTTTATTGTTTTTATGCATCATCTATCCAAATTTCACAAATATTAGACAAGATTTGTGAAAAATATTAACGTTTAACTATTTTAAGCCATGGAATTTGGCAGTCTTTTCTATGTCATTTTCAGTTTTCTCACATTTATATGCTCTGAAAAATGTTTTTCATGAGAGGCAGTCAACTGATGAGCTTATCACAGATTTTTATTGTTGTTATGCATCATCTCTCGAAATTTCACAAATATTAGACAAGATTTGTGAAAATAATTAACGTTTAACTATTTTCAACCATGGAATTTGGCAGTCTTTTCAATGTCATTTTCAGTATTTCTCAAATTTATATGTTCTGAAAATATCCATTTTATTAGACATAGTCAACTGTTTAGGTTAAGTTTATCAAAATTATTGTTCAACTATTTTAGTGTGGGCAATTTGTCAATTTTTAGAATTTAATTTTCACTTTATCAAACATATTGTTCTTTTTCCAGGTGACCTTTTCCATACAGCTTGATTGCTTTTTTGGTGAACTGATTCTTCCTGTCTGGTCAGGGCTAATTACTATAGAAAAAGCAAACAGCAAAAGACAACAGCAAGAGCAATGCTATGTCTCATCCATGTGTACAATAGATGGTATATGGCAAGCTTTAGGACATTGTCAAATGGTGTGCTAAACCCTATTCCAGAAACCGATTGTAAGGAGGAATCTGCATCAGGTATTGGTAGTAGGAGATGTCTTAAATGGGTATATATTCTTTTCCAGAGGACAATTGTGGGTAATTTGTCACCTCTTACACAAACAAACTTAAATCATAATATTTGATGTTTAATGTGAGTCTAATTAGATGTTGTGAAATTGAAAAAAAAATATTGTAGATAATTCTCACTCTTTACATACAAAGTGTCAAACAACTACAATTCTGTCACACACTGTCAACTGTTAAGCTTATCACAGATTTTTGTTATTGTTAAGCATCATCTCTCCAAATTTCACAAATATTGAACAAGTTTTGTGAAAATTATTAACGTTTAACTATTTTAAACATTGGAATTTTGCAGTCTTTTTAATGTCATTTTCAGTTTTCTCACATTTATATGCTCTGAAAAATGTTTTTCATGAGACACAGTCAACTGATGAGCTTATCACAGATTTTTATTATTGTTATGCATCATTAGTCTAAATTTCACAAATCTTGAACAAGATTGTGAAAAATATTAACGTTTAACTATTTTAAGGCACTGCATTTTGCAGTCTTTTCAATGTCATTTTCTGTTTTCTCAAATTTATTGTCCAAAAAAAATCTTTTTCATGAGACACAGTCAACTGATGAGCTTATCACAGATTTTTATTGTTGTTATGCATCATCTATCCAAATTTCACAAATATTAGACAAGATTTGTGAAAATAATTAACGTTTAACTATTTTCAACCATGGAATTTGGCAGTCTTTTCAATGTCATTTTCAGTTTTCTCACATTTATATGCTCTGAAAAATGTTTTTCATGAGACACAGTCAACTGATGAGCTTATCACAGATTTTTATTATTGTTATGCATCACCTGTCTAAATTTCACAAATCTTGAACAAGATTTGTGAAAATTATTAACGTTTAACTATTCTAAGGCACCGCATTTTGCAGTCTTTTCAATGTCATTTTCTGTTTTCTCACATTTATATGCTCTGAAAAATGTTTTTCATGAGACACAGTCAACTGATGAGCTTATCACAGATTTTTATTGTTGTTATGCATCATCTATCCATTTCACAAATATTAGACAGGATTTGTGAAAATTATTAACGTTTAACTAATTTAAGCCATGGAATTTTACAGTCTTTTCAATGTCATTTTCAGTTTTCTCACATTTATATGCTCTGAAAAATGTTTTTCATGAGAGGCAGTCAACTGATGAGCTTATCACAGATTTTTATTGTTGTTATGCATCATCTCTCGAAATTTCACAAATATTAGACAAGATTTGTGAAAATAATTAACGTTTAACTATTTTCAACCATGGAATTTGGCAGTCTTTTCAATGTCATTTTCAGTTTTCTCACATTTATATGCTCTGAAAAATGTTTTTCATGAGACACAGTCAACTGTTTAGGTTAAGTTTATCAAAATTATTGTTCAACTATTTTAGTGTGGGCAATTTGTCAATTTTTAGAATTTAATTTTCACTTTTATCAAACATATTGTTCTTTTTCCAGGTGACCTTTTCCATACAGCGTGATGGCTTTTTTGGTGAACTGATTCTTCCTGTCTGGTCAGGGCTAATTACTATAGAAAAAACAGACAGCAAAAGACAACAGCAAGAGCAATGCTATGTCTCATCCATGTGTACAATAGATGGTATATGGCAAGCTTTAGGACATTGTCAAATGGTGTGCTAAACCCTATTCCAGAACCCGATTGTAAGGAGGAATCTGCATATGGCATTGGTAGTAAGGAGATGTCTTCAATGGGTATATATTCTTTTCTAGAGGACAATTATGGGTAATTTGTCACCTCTTACACAAACAAACTCAAATCATAATATTTGATGTTTAATGTGAGTCTAATTAGATGTTGTGAAATTGAAAAAAAAAATATTGTAGATAATTCTCACTCTTTGCATACAAAGTGTCAAACAACTACAATTCTGTCACACACTGTCAACTGTTAAGCTTATCACAGATTTTTGTTATTGTTAGGCATCATCTCTCCAAATTTCACAAATATTGAACAAGTTTTGTGAAAATTATTAACGTTTAACTATTTTAAGCCATGGAAGTTTGCAGTCTTTGCAATGTCATTTTTAGTTTTTTCACATTTATATGCTCTGAAAATTCTTTTTCATGAGACACAGTCAACTGATGAGCCTATCACAGATTTTTATTGTTTTTATGCATCATCTATCCAAATTTCACAAATATTAGACAAGATTTGTGAAAATAATTAACGTTTAACTATTTTAAGCCATGGAATTTGACAGTCTTTTCAATGTCATTTTCAGTTTTCTCACATTTATATGCTCTGAAAAATGTTTTTCATGAGACACAGTCAACTGATGAGCTTATCACAGATTTTGTTTATTGTTATGCATCATCTGTCTAAATTTCACAAATCTTGAACAAGATTTGTGAAAATTATTAACGTTTAACTATTTTAAGGCACCGCATTTTGCAGTCTTTTCAATGTCATTTTCTGTTTTCTCAAATTTATTGTCCAAAAAAAATCTTTTTCACGAGACACAGTCAACTGATGAGCTTATCACAGATTTTTATTGTTGTTATGCATCATCTATCCAAATTTCACAAATATTAGACAAGATTTGTGAAAATAATTAACGTTTAACTATTTTCAACCATGGAATTTGGCAGTCTTTTCAATGTCATTTTCAGTTTTCTCACATTTATATGCTCTGAAAAATGTTTTTCATGAGACACAGTCAACTGATGAGCTTATCACAGATTTTTATTATTGTTATGCATCACCTGTCTAAATTTCACAAATCTTGAACAAGATTTGTGAAAATTATTAACGTTTAACTATTCTAAGGCACCGCATTTTGCAGTCTTTTCAATGTCATTTTCTGTTTTCTCACATTTATATGCTCTGAAAAATGTTTTTCATGAGACACAGTCAACTGATGAGCTTATCACAGATTTTTATTATTGTTATGCATCATCTGTCCAAATTTCACAAATATTGGACAAGATTTGTGAAAATTATTAACATTTAACTATTTTAAGGCACCGCATTTTGCAGTCTTTTCAGTGTCATTTTCAGTTTTCTCACATTTATATGCTCTGAAAAATGTTTTTCATGAGTCACAGTCAACTGATGAGCTTATCACAGATTTTTATTGTTGTTATGCATCATCTATCCAAATTTCACAAATATTAGACAAGATTTGTGAAAAATATTAACGTTTAACTATTTTAAGCCATGGAATTTGGCAGTCTTTTCAATGTCATTTTCAGTTTTCTCACATTTATATGCTCTGAAAAATGTTTTTCATGAGACACAGTCAACTGATGAGCTTATCACAGATTTTTATTATTGTTATGCATCATCTGTCCAAATTTCACAAATATTGGACAAGATTTGTGAAAATTAATAACATTTAACTATTTTAAGGCACCGCATTTTGCATTCTTTTCAGTGTCATTTTCAGTATTTCTCAAATTTTTATGTTCTGAAAATATGCTTTTTATTAGACATAGTCAACTGTTTAGGTTAAGTTTATCAAAATTATTGTTCAACTATTTTAGTGTGGGAAATTTGTCAATTTTTAGAATTTAATTTTCACTTTTATCAAACATATTGTTCTTTTTCCAGGTGACCTTTTCCATACAGCGTGATGGCTTTTTTGGTGAACTGATTCTTCCTGTCTGGTCAGGGCTAATTCCTATAGAAAAAACAGACAGCAAAAGACAACAGCAAGAGCAATGCTATGTCTCATCCATGTGTACAATAGATGGTATATGGCAAGCTTTAGGACATTGTCAAATGGTGTGCTAAACCCTATTCCAGAACCCCATTGTAAGGAGGAATCTGCATATGGCATTGGTAGTAAGGAGATGTCTTCAATGGGTATATATTCTTTTCTAGAGGACAATTATGGGTAATTTGTCACCTCTTACACAAACAAACTCAAATCATAATATTTGATGTTTAATGTGAGTCTAATTAGATGTTGTGAAATTGAAAAAAAAATATTGTAGATAATTCTCACTCTTTGCATACAAAATGTCAAACAACTACAATTCTGTCACACACAGTCAACTGATGAGCTTATCACAGATTTTTTTTGTTTTTATGCATCATCTATCCAAATTTCACAAATATTAGACAAGATTTGTGAAAATTATTAACGTTTAACTATTTTAAGGCACCGCATTTTGCAGTCTTTTCAATGTCATTTTCAGTTTTCTCACATTTATATGCTCTGAAAAATGTTTTTCATGAGACACAGTCAACTGATGAGCTTATCACAGATTTTTATTATTGTTATGCATCATCTGTCTAAATTTCACAAATCTTGAACAAGATTTGTGAAAATTATTAAAGTTTAATTATTTTAAACATTGGAATTTGGCAGTCTTTTCAATGTCATTTTCAGTTTTCTCACATTTATATGCTCTGAAAAATGTTTTTCATGAGACACAGTCAACTGATGAGCTTATCACAGATTTTTATTATTGTTATGCATCATTTGTCTAAATTTCACAAATCTTGAACAAGATTGTGAAAAATATTAACGTTTAACTATTTTAAGGCACTGCATTTTGCAGTCTTTTCAATGTCATTTTCTGTTTTCTCAAATTTATTGTCCAAAAAAAAATCTTTTTCATGAGACACAGTCAACTGATGAGCTTATCACAGATTTTTATTGTTGTTATGCATCATCTATCCAAATTTCACAAATATTAGACAAGATTTGTGAAAATAATTAACGTTTAACTATTTTCAACCATGGAATTTGGCAGTCTTTTCAATGTCATTTTCAGTTTTCTCACATTTATATGCTCTGAAAAATGTTTTTCATGAGACACAGTCAACTGATGAGCTTATCACAGATTTTTATTATTGTTATGCATCACCTGTCTAAATTTCACAAATCTTGAACA
Source organism: Lingula anatina (assembly GCF_051362555.1). NCBI lineage: Eukaryota > Metazoa > Brachiopoda > Lingulata > Lingulida > Lingulidae > Lingula > Lingula anatina. Next base: position 21,317,851 of record NC_141769.1, on the reverse strand, counting down.
AGATTTGTGAAAATTAATAACATTTAACTATTTTAGGGCACCGCATTTTGCAGTCTTTTCAGTGTCATTTTCAGTATTTCTCAAATTTTTATGTTCTGAAAATATGCTTTTTATTAGACATAGTCAACTGTTTAGGTTAAGTTTATCAAAATTATTGTTCAACTATTTTAGTGTGGGCAATTTGTCAATTTTTAGAATTTAATTTTCACTTTTATCAAACATATTGTTCTTTTTCCAGGTGACCTTTTCCATACAGCGTGATGGCTTTTTTGGTGAACTGATTCTTCCTGTCTGGTCAGGGCTAATTACTATAGAAAAAACAGACAGCAAAAGACAACAGCAAGAGCAATGCTATGTCTCATCCATGTGTACAATAGATGGTATATGGCAAGCTTTAGGACATTGTCAAATGGTGTGCTAAACCCTATTCCAGAACCCGATTGTAAGGAGGAATCTGCATCAGGTATTGGTAGTAGGAGATGTCTTAAATGGGTATATATTCTTTTCCAGAGGACAATTGTGGGTAATTTGTCACCTCTTACACAAACAAACTCAAATCATAATATTTGATGTTTAATGTGAGTCTAATTAGATGTTGTGAAATTGAAAAAAAAATATTGTAGATAATTCTCACTCTTTGCATACAAAATGTCAAACAACTACAATTCTGTCACACACTGTCAACTGTTAAGCTTATCACAGATTTTTGTTATTGTTAAGCATCATCTCTCCAAATTTCACAAATATTGAACAAGTTTTGTGAAAATTATTAACGTTTAACTATTTTAAGCCATGGAAGTTTGCAGTCTTTGCAATGTCATTTTTAGTTTTTTCACATTTATATGCTCTGAAAATTCTTTTTCGTGAGACACAGTCAACTGATGAGCTTATCACAGATTTTTATTGTTTTTATGCATCATCTATCCAAATTTCACAAATATTAGACAAGATTTGTGAAAATTATTAACGTTTAACTATATTAAGGCACCGCATTTTGCAGTCTTTTCAATGTCATTTTCAGTTTTCTCACATTTATATGCTCTGAAAAATGTTTTTCATGAGACACAGTCAACTGATGAGCTTATCACAGATTTTTATTATTGTTATGCATCATCTGTCTAAATTTCACAAATCTTGAACAAGATTTGTGAAAATTATTAACGTTTAACTATTTTAAACATTGGAATTTGGCAGTCTTTTCAATGTCATTTTCAGTTTTCTCACATTTATATGCTCTGAAAAATGTTTTTCATGAGACACAGTCAACTGATGAGCTTATCACAGATTTTTATTATTGTTATGCATCATTTGTCTAAATTTCACAAATCTTGAACAAGATTGTGAAAAATATTAACGTTTAACTATTTTAAGGCACTGCATTTTGCAGTCTTTTCAATGTCATTTTCTGTTTTCTCAAATTTATTGTCCAAAAAAAATCTTTTTCATGAGACACAGTCAACTGATGAGCTTATCACAGATTTTTATTGTTGTTATGCATCATCTATCCAAATTTCACAAATATTAGACAAGATTTGTGAAAATAATTAACGTTTAACTATTTTCAACCATGGAATTTGGCAGTCTTTTCAATGTCATTTTCAGTTTTCTCACATTTATATGCTCTGAAAAATGTTTTTCATGAGACACAGTCAACTGATGAGCTTATCACAGATTTTTATTATTGTTATGCATCACCTGTCTAAATTTCACAAATCTTGAACAAGATTTGTGAAAATTATTAACGTTTAACTATTCTAAGGCACCGCATTTTGCAGTCTTTTCAATGTCATTTTCTGTTTTCTCACATTTATATGCTCTGAAAAATGTTTTTCATGAGACACAGTCAACTGATGAGCTTATCACAGATTTTTATTGTTGTTATGCATCATCTATCCATTTCACAAATATTAGACAGGATTTGTGAAAATTATTAACGTTTAACTAATTTAAGCCATGGAATTTTACAGTCTTTTCAATGTCATTTTCAGTTTTCTCACATTTATATGCTCTGAAAAATGTTTTTCATGAGAGGCAGTCAACTGATGAGCTTATCACAGATTTTTATTGTTGTTATGCATCATCTATCCAAATTTCACAAATATTAGACAAGATTTGTGAAAATAATTAACGTTTAACTATTTTCAACCATGGAATTTGGCAGTCTTTTCAATGTCATTTTCAGTATTTCTCAAATTTATATGTTCTGAAAATATCCATTTTATTAGACATAGTCAACTGTTTAGGTTAAGTTTATCAAAATTATTGTTCAACTATTTTAGTGTGGGCAATTTGTCAATTTTTAGAATTTAATTTTCACTTTTATCAAACATATTGTTCTTTTTCCAGGTGACCTTTTCCATACAGCGTGATGGCTTTTTTGGTGAACTGATTCTTCCTGTCTGGTCAGGGCTAATTACTATAGAAAAAACAGACAGCAAAAGACAACAGCAAGAGCAATGCTATGTCTCATCCATGTGTACAATAGATGGTATATGGCAAGCTTTAGGACATTGTCAAATGGTGTGCTAAACCCTATTCCAGAACCCGATTGTAAGGAGGAATCTGCATATGGCATTGGTAGTAAGGAGATGTCTTCAATGGGTATATATTCTTTTCTAGAGGACAATTATGGGTAATTTGTCACCTCTTACACAAACAAACTCAAATCATAATATTTGATGTTTAATGTGAGTCTAATTAGATGTTGTGAAATTGAAAAAAAAATATTGTAGATAATTCTCACTCTTTGCATACAAAATGTCAAACAACTACAATTCTGTCACACACTGTCAACTGTTAAGCTTATCACAGATTTTTGTTATTGTTAAGCATCATCTCTCCAAATTTCACAAATATTGAACAAGTTTTGTGAAAATTATTAACGTTTAACTATTTTAAGCCATGGAAGTTTGCAGTCTTTGCAATGTCATTTTTAGTTTTTTCACATTTATATGCTCTGAAAATTCTTTTTCGTGAGACACAGTCAACTGATGAGCTTATCACAGATTTTTATTGTTTTTATGCATCATCTATCCAAATTTCACAAATATTCGACAAGATTTGTGAAAATTATTAACGTTTAACTATTTTAAGGCACCGTATTTTGCAGTCTTTTCAATGTCATTTTCAGTTTTCTCACATTTATATGCTCTGAAAAATGTTTTTCATGAGACACAGTCAACTGATGAGCTTATCACAGATTTTTATTATTGTTATGCATCATCTGTCTAAATTTCACAAATCTTGAACAAGATTTGTGAAAATTATTAACGTTTAACTATTTTAAACATTGGAATTTGGCAGTCTTTTCAATGTCATTTTCAGTTTTCTCACATTTATATGCTCTGAAAAATGTTTTTCATGAGACACAGTCAACTGATGAGCTTATCACAGATTTTTATTATTGTTATGCATCATTTGTCTAAATTTCACAAATCTTGAACAAGATTGTGAAAAATATTAACGTTTAACTATTTTAAGGCACTGCATTTTGCAGTCTTTTCAATGTCATTTTCTGTTTTCTCAAATTTATTGTCCAAAAAAAATCTTTTTCATGAGACACAGTCAACTGATGAGCTTATCACAGATTTTTATTGTTGTTATGCATCATCTATCCAAATTTCACAAATATTAGACAAGATTTGTGAAAATAATTAAAGTTTAACTATTTTCAACCATGGAATTTGGCAGTCTTTTCAATGTCATTTTCTGTTTTCTCACATTTATATGCTCTGAAAAATGTTTTTCATGAGACACAGTCAACTGATGAGCTTATCACAGATTTTTATTATTGTTATGCATCACCTGTCTAAATTTCACAAATCTTGAACAAGATTTGTGAAAATTATTAACGTTTAACTATTCTAAGGCACCGCATTTTGCAGTCTTTTCAATGTCATTTTCTGTTTTCTCACATTTATATGCTCTGAAAAATGTTTTTCATGAGACACAGTCAACTGATGAGCTTATCACAGATTTTTATTGTTGTTATGCATCATCTATCCATTTCACAAATATTAGACAGGATTTGTGAAAATTATTAACGTTTAACTAATTTAAGCCATGGAATTTTACAGTCTTTTCAATGTCATTTTCAGTTTTCTCACATTTATATGCTCTGAAAAATGTTTTTCATGAGAGGCAGTCAACTGATGAGCTTATCACAGATTTTTATTGTTGTTATGCATCATCTCTCGAAATTTCACAAATATTAGACAAGATTTGTGAAAATAATTAACGTTTAACTATTTTCAACCATGGAATTTGGCAGTCTTTTCAATGTCATTTTCAGTATTTCTCAAATTTATATGTTCTGAAAATATCCATTTTATTAGACATAGTCAACTGTTTAGGTTAAGTTTATCAAAATTATTGTTCAACTATTTTAGTGTGGGCAATTTGTCAATTTTTAGAATTTAATTTTCACTTTTATCAAACATATTGTTCTTTTTCCAGGTGACCTTTTCCATACAGCGTGATGGCTTTTTTGGTGAACTGATTCTTCCTGTCTGGTCAGGGCTAATTACTATAGAAAAAACAGACAGCAAAAGACAACAGCAAGAGCAATGCTATGTCTCATCCATGTGTACAATAGATGGTATATGGCAAGCTTTAGGACATTGTCAAATGGTGTGCTAAACCCTATTCCAGAACCCGATTGTAAGGAGGAATCTGCATATGGCATTGGTAGTAAGGAGATGTCTTCAATGGGTATATATTCTTTTCTAGAGGACAATTATGGGTAATTTGTCACCTCTTACACAAACAAACTCAAATCATAATATTTGATGTTTAATGTGAGTCTAATTAGATGTTGTGAAATTGAAAAAAAAATATTGTAGATAATTCTCACTCTTTGCATACAAAGTGTCAAACAACTACAATTCTGTCACACACTGTCAACTGTTAAGCTTATCACAGATTTTTGTTATTGTTAGGCATCATCTCTCCAAATTTCACAAATATTGAACAACTTTTGTGAAAATTATTAACGTTTAACTATTTTAAGCCATGGAAGTTTGCAGTCTTTGCAATGTCATTTTTAGTTTTTTCACATTTATTAGACAAGATTTGGCACAGATTTTTATTGTTGTTATGCATCATCTATCCAAATTTCACAAATATTAGACAGGATTTGTGAAAATTATTAACGTTTAACTAATTTAAGCCATGGAATTTTACAGTCTTTTCAATGTCATTTTCAGTTTTCTCACATTTATATGCTCTGAAAAATGTTTTTCATGAGAGGCAGTCAACTGATGAGCTTATCACAGATTTTTATTGTTGTTATGCATCATCTCTCGAAATTTCACAAATATTAGACAAGATTTGTGAAAATAATTAACGTTTAACTATTTTCAACCATGGAATTTGGCAGTCTTTTCAATGTCATTTTCAGTATTTCTCAAATTTATATGTTCTGAAAATATCCATTTTATTAGACATAGTCAACTGTTTAGGTTAAGTTTATCAAAATTATTGTTCAACTATTTTAGTGTGGGCAATTTGTCAATTTTTAAAATTTAATTTTCACTTTTATCAAACATATTGTTCTTTTTCCAGGTGACCTTTTCCATACAGCGTGATGGCTTTTTTGGTGAACTGATTCTTCCTGTCTGGTCAGGGCTAATTACTATAGAAAAAACAGACAGCAAAAGACAACAGCAAGAGCAATGCTATGTCTCATCCATGTGTACAATAGATGGTATATGGCAAGCTTTAGGACATTGTCAAATGGTGTGCTAAACCCTATTCCAGAACCCGATTGTAAGGAGGAATCTGCATATGGCATTGGTAGTAAGGAGATGTCTTCAATGGGTATATATTCTTTTCTAGAGGACAATTATGGGTAATTTGTCACCTCTTACACAAACAAACTCAAATCATAATATTTGATGTTTAATGTGAGTCTAATTAGATGTTGTGAAATTGAAAAAAAAATATTGTAGATAATTCTCACTCTTTGCATACAAAGTGTCAAACAACTACAATTCTGTCACACACTGTCAACTGTTAAGCTTATCACAGATTTTTGTTATTGTTAGGCATCATCTCTCCAAATTTCACAAATATTGAACAAGTTTTGTGAAAAATATTAACGTTTAACTATTTTAAGCCATGGAATTTGGCAGTCTTTTCAATGTCATTTTCAGTTTTCTCACATTTATATGCTCTGAAAAATGTTTTTCATGAGACACAGTCAACTGATGAGCTTATCACAGATTTTTATTGTTGTTATGCATCATCTATCCAAATTTCACAAATATTAGACAAGATTTGTGAAAAATATTAACGTTTAACTATTTTAAGCCATGGAATTTGGCAGTCTTTTCAATGTCATTTTCAGTTTTCTCACATTTATATGCTCTGAAAAATGTTTTTCATGAGACACAGTCAACTGATGAGCTTATCACAGATTTTTATTATTGTTATGCATCATCTGTCCAAATTTCACAAATATTGGACAAGATTTGTGAAAATTAATAACATTTAACTATTTTAAGGCACCGCATTTTGCAGTCTTTTCAGTGTCATTTTCAGTATTTCTCAAATTTTTATGTTCTGAAAATATGCTTTTTATTAGACATAGTCAACTGTTTAGGTTAAGTTTATCAAAATTATTGTTCAACTATTTTAGTGTGGGAAATTTGTCAATTTTTAGAATTTAATTTTCACTTTTGTCAAACATATTGTTCTTTTTCCAGGTGACCTTTTCCATACAGCGTGATGGCTTTTTTGGTGAACTGATTCTTCCTGTCTGGTCAGGGCTAATTCCTATAGAAAAAACAGACAGCAAAAGACAACAGCAAGAGCAATGCTATGTCTCATCCATGTGTACAATAGATGGTATATGGCAAGCTTTAGGACATTGTCAAATGGTGTGCTAAACCCTATTCCAGAACCCCATTGTAAGGAGGAATCTGCATATGGCATTGGTAGTAAGGAGATGTCTTCAATGGGTATATATTCTTTTCTAGAGGACAATTATGGGTAATTTGTCACCTCTTACACAAACAAACTCAAATCATAATATTTGATGTTTAATGTGAGTCTAATTAGATGTTGTGAAATTGAAAAAAAAATATTGTAGATAATTCTCACTCTTTGCATACAAAATGTCAAACAACTACAATTCTGTCACACACTGTCAACTGTTAAGCTTATCACAGATTTTTGTTATTGTTAAGCATCATCTCTCCAAATTTCACAAATATTGAACAAGTTTTGTGAAAATTATTAACGTTTAACTATTTTAAGCCATGGAAGTTTGCAGTCTTTGCAATGTCATTTTTAGTTTTTTCACATTTATATGCTCTGAAAATTCTTTTTTGTGAGACACAGTCAACTGATGAGCTTATCACAGATTTTTATTGTTTTTATGCATCATCTATCCAAATTTCACAAATATTAGACAAGATTTGTGAAAATAATTAAAGTTTAACTATTTTCAACCATGGAATTTGGCAGTCTTTTCAATGTCATTTTCTGTTTTCTCACATTTATATGCTCTGAAAAATGTTTTTCATGAGACACAGTCAACTGATGAGCTTATCACAGATTTTTATTATTGTTATGCATCACCTGTCTAAATTTCACAAATCTTGAACAAGATTTGTGAAAATTATTAACGTTTAACTATTCTAAGGCACCGCATTTTGCAGTCTTTTCAATGTCATTTTCTGTTTTCTCACATTTATATGCTCTGAAAAATGTTTTTCATGAGACACAGTCAACTGATGAGCTTATCACAGATTTTTATTGTTGTTATGCATCATCTATCCATTTCACAAATATTAGACAGGATTTGTGAAAATTATTAACGTTTAACTAATTTAAGCCATGGAATTTTACAGTCTTTTCAATGTCATTTTCAGTTTTCTCACATTTATATGCTCTGAAAAATGTTTTTCATGAGAGGCAGTCAACTGATGAGCTTATCACAGATTTTTATTGTTGTTATGCATCATCTCTCGAAATTTCACAAATATTAGACAAGATTTGTGAAAATAATTAACGTTTAACTATTTTCAACCATGGAATTTGGCAGTCTTTTCAATGTCATTTTCAGTATTTCTCAAATTTATATGTTCTGAAAATATCCATTTTATTAGACATAGTCAACTGTTTAGGTTAAGTTTATCAAAATTATTGTTCAACTATTTTAGTGTGGGCAATTTGTCAATTTTTAGAATTTAATTTTCACTTTTATCAAACATATTGTTCTTTTTCCAGGTGACCTTTTCCATACAGCGTGATGGCTTTTTTGGTGAACTGATTCTTCCTGTCTGGTCAGGGCTAATTACTATAGAAAAAACAGACAGCAAAAGACAACAGCAAGAGCAATGCTATGTCTCATCCATGTGTACAATAGATGGTATATGGCAAGCTTTAGGACATTGTCAAATGGTGTGCTAAACCCTATTCCAGAACCCCATTGTAAGGAGGAATCTGCATATGGCATTGGTAGTAAGGAGATGTCTTCAATGGGTATATATTCTTTTCTAGAGGACAATTATGGGTAATTTGTCACCTCTTACACAAACAAACTCAAATCATAATATTTGATGTTTAATGTGAGTCTAATTAGATGTTGTGAAATTGAAAAAAAAATATTGTAGATAATTCTCACTCTTTGCATACAAAGTGTCAAACAACTACAATTCTGTCACACACTGTCAACTGTTAAGCTTATCACAGATTTTTGTTATTGTTAGGCATCATCTCTCCAAATTTCACAAATATTGAACAACTTTTGTGAAAATTATTAACGTTTAACTATTTTAAGCCATGGAAGTTTGCAGTCTTTGCAATGTCATTTTTAGTTTTTTCACATTTATTAGACAAGATTTGGCACAGATTTTTATTGTTGTTATGCATCATCTATCCAAATTTCACAAATATTAGACAGGATTTGTGAAAATTATTAACGTTTAACTAATTTAAGCCATGGAATTTTACAGTCTTTTCAATGTCATTTTCAGTTTTCTCACATTTATATGCTCTGAAAAATGTTTTTCATGAGAGGCAGTCAACTGATGAGCTTATCACAGATTTTTATTGTTGTTATGCATCATCTCTCGAAATTTCACAAATATTAGACAAGATTTGTGAAAATAATTAACGTTTAACTATTTTCAACCATGGAATTTGGCAGTCTTTTCAATGTCATTTTCAGTATTTCTCAAATTTATATGTTCTGAAAATATCCATTTTATTAGACATAGTCAACTGTTTAGGTTAAGTTTATCAAAATTATTGTTCAACTATTTTAGTGTGGGCAATTTGTCAATTTTTAAAATTTAATTTTCACTTTTATCAAACATATTGTTCTTTTTCCAGGTGACCTTTTCCATACAGCGTGATGGCTTTTTTGGTGAACTGATTCTTCCTGTCTGGTCAGGGCTAATTACTATAGAAAAAACAGACAGCAAAAGACAACAGCAAGAGCAATGCTATGTCTCATCCATGTGTACAATAGATGGTATATGGCAAGCTTTAGGACATTGTCAAATGGTGTGCTAAACCCTATTCCAGAACCCGATTGTAAGGAGGAATCTGCATATGGCATTGGTAGTAAGGAGATGTCTTCAATGGGTATATATTCTTTTCTAGAGGACAATTATGGGTAATTTGTCACCTCTTACACAAACAAACTCAAATCATAATATTTGATGTTTAATGTGAGTCTAATTAGATGTTGTGAAATTGAAAAAAAAATATTGTAGATAATTCTCACTCTTTGCATACAAAGTGTCAAACAACTACAATTCTGTCACACACTGTCAACTGTTAAGCTTATCACAGATTTTTGTTATTGTTAGGCATCATCTCTCCAAATTTCACAAATATTGAACAAGTTTTGTGAAAAATATTAACGTTTAACTATTTTAAGCCATGGAATTTGGCAGTCTTTTCAATGTCATTTTCAGTTTTCTCACATTTATATGCTCTGAAAAATGTTTTTCATGAGACACAGTCAACTGATGAGCTTATCACAGATTTTTATTGTTGTTATGCATCATCTATCCAAATTTCACAAATATTAGACAAGATTTGTGAAAAATATTAACGTTTAACTATTTTAAGCCATGGAATTTGGCAGTCTTTTCAATGTCATTTTCAGTTTTCTCACATTTATATGCTCTGAAAAATGTTTTTCATGAGACACAGTCAACTGATGAGCTTATCACAGATTTTTATTATTGTTATGCATCATCTGTCCAAATTTCACAAATATTGGACAAGATTTGTGAAAATTAATAACATTTAACTATTTTAAGGCACCGCATTTTGCAGTCTTTTCAGTGTCATTTTCAGTATTTCTCAAATTTTTATGTTCTGAAAATATGCTTTTTATTAGACATAGTCAACTGTTTAGGTTAAGTTTATCAAAATTATTGTTCAACTATTTTAGTGTGGGAAATTTGTCAATTTTTAGAATTTAATTTTCACTTTTGTCAAACATATTGTTCTTTTTCCAGGTGACCTTTTCCATACAGCGTGATGGCTTTTTTGGTGAACTGATCCTACCTGTCTGGTCAGGGCTAATTCCTATAGAAAAAACAGACAGCAAAAGACAACAGCAAGAGCAATGCTATGTCTCATCCATGTGTACAATAGATGGTATATGGCAAGCTTTAGGACATTGTCAAATGGTGTGCTAAACCCTATTCCAGAACCCCATTGTAAGGAGGAATCTGCATATGGCATTGGTAGTAAGGAGATGTCTTCAATGGGTATATATTCTTTTCTAGAGGACAATTATGGGTAATTTGTCACCTCTTACACAAACAAACTCAAATCATAATATTTGATGTTTAATGTGAGTCTAATTAGATGTTGTGAAATTGAAAAAAAAATATTGTAGATAATTCTCACTCTTTGCATACAAAATGTCAAACAACTACAATTCTGTCACACACTGTCAACTGTTAAGCTTATCACAGATTTTTGTTATTGTTAAGCATCATCTCTCCAAATTTCACAAATATTGAACAAGTTTTGTGAAAATTATTAACGTTTAACTATTTTAAGCCATGGAAGTTTGCAGTCTTTGCAATGTCATTTTTAGTTTTTTCACATTTATATGCTCTGAAAATTCTTTTTTGTGAGACACAGTCAACTGATGAGCTTATCACAGATTTTTATTGTTTTTATGCATCATCTATCCAAATTTCACAAATATTAGACAAGATTTGTGAAAATTATTAACATTTAACTATTTTAAGGCACCGCATTTTGCAGTCTTTTCAATGTCATTTTCAGTTTTCTCACATTTATATGCTCTGAAAAATGTTTTTCATGAGACACAGTCAACTGATGAGCTTATCACAGATTTTTATTATTGTTATGCATCATCTGTCTAAATTTCACAAATCTTGAACAAGATTTGTGAAAATTATTAACGTTTAACTATTCTAAGGCACCGCATTTTGCAGTCTTTTCAATGTCATTTTCTGTTTTCTCAAATTTATTGTCCAAAAAAAATCTTTTTCATGAGACACAGTCAACTGATGAGCTTATCACAGATTTTTATTGTTGTTATGCATCATCTATCCAAATTTCACAAATATTAGACAGGATTTGTGAAAATTATTAACGTTTAACTAATTTAAGCCATGGAATTTTACAGTCTTTTCAATGTCATTTTCAGTTTTCTCACATTTATATGCTCTGAAAAATGTTTTTCATGAGACACAGTCAACTGATGAGCTTATCACAGATTTTTATTGTTGTTATGCATCATCTCTCGAAATTTCACAAATATGAGACAAGATTTGTGAAAATAATTAACGTTTAACTATTTTCAACCATGGAATTTGGCAGTCTTTTCAATGTCATTTTCAGTATTTCTCAAATTTATATGTTCTGAAAATATCCATTTTATTAGACATAGTCAACTGTTTAGGTTAAGTTTATCAAAATTATTGTTCAACTATTTTAGTGTGGGCAATTTGTCAATTTTTAGAATTTAATTTTCACTTTTATCAAACATATTGTTCTTTTTCCAGGTGACCTTTTCCATACAGCGTGATGGCTTTTTTGGTGAACTGATTCTTCCTGTCTGGTCAGGGCTAATTACTATAGAAAAAACAGACAGCAAAAGACAACAGCAAGAGCAATGCTATGTCTCATCCATGTGTACAATAGATGGTATATGGCAAGCTTTAGGACATTGTCAAATGGTGTGCTAAACCCTATTCCAGAACCCGATTGTAAGGAGGAATCTGCATATGGCATTGGTAGTAAGGAGATGTCTTCAATGGGTATATATTCTTTTCTAGAGGACAATTATGGGTAATTTGTCACCTCTTACACAAACAAACTCAAATCATAATATTTGATGTTTAATTAAATGTGAGTCTAATTAGATGTTGTGAAATTGAAAAAAAAATATTGTAGATAATTCTCACTCTTTGCATACAAAGTGTCAAACAACTACAATTCTGTCACACACTGTCAACTGTTAAGCTTATCACAGATTTTTGTTATTGTTAAGCATCATCTCTCCAAATTTCACAAATATTGAACAAGTTTTGTGAAAAATATTAACGTTTAACTATTTTAAGCCATGGAATTTGGCAGTCTTTTCAATGTCATTTTCAGTTTTCTCACATTTATATGCTCTGAAAAATGTTTTTCATGAGACACAGTCAACTGATGAGCTTATCACAGATTTTTATTATTGTTATGCATCATCTGTCCAAATTTCACAAATATTGGACAAGATTTGTGAAAATTATTAACATTTAACTATTTTCAACCATGGAATTTGGCAGTCTTTTCAATGTCATTTTCAGTTTTCTCACATTTATATGCTCTGAAAAATGTTTTTCATGAGACACAGTCAACTGATGAGCTTATCACAGATTTTTATTATTGTTATGCATCATCTGTCCAAATTTCACAAATATTGGACAAGATTTGTGAAAATTAATAACATTTAACTATTTTAAGGCACCGCATTTTGCAGTCTTTTCAGTGTCATTTTCAGTATTTCTCAAATTTTTATGTTCTGAAAATATGCTTTTTATTAGACATAGTCAACTGTTTAGGTTAAGTTTATCAAAATTATTGTTCAACTATTTTAGTGTGGGAAATTTGTCAATTTTTAGAATTTAATTTTCACTTTTATCAAACATATTGTTCTTTTTCCAGGTGACCTTTTCCATACAGCGTGATGGCTTTTTTGGTGAACTGATTCTTCCTGTCTGGTCAGTGCTAATTCCTATAGAAAAAACAGACAGCAAAAGACAACAGCAAGAGCAATGCTATGTCTCATCCATGTGTACAATAGATGGTATATGGCAAGCTTTAGGACATTGTCAAATGGTGTGCTAAACCCTATTCCAGAACCCCATTGTAAGGAGGAATCTGCATATGGCATTGGTAGTAAGGAGATGTCTTCAATGGGTATATATTCTTTTCTAGAGGACAATTATGGGTAATTTGTCACCTCTTACACAAACAAACTCAAATCATAATATTTGATGTTTAATGTGAGTCTAATTAGATGTTGTGAAATTGAAAAAAAAATATTGTAGATAATTCTCACTCTTTGCATACAAAGTGTCAAACAACTACAATTCTGTCACACACTGTCAACTGTTAAGCTTATCACAGATTTTTGTTATTGTTAAGCATCATCTCTCCAAATTTCACAAATATTGAACAAGTTTTGTGAAAAATATTAACGTTTAACTATTTTAAGCCATGGAATTTGGCAGTCTTTTCAATGTCATTTTCAGTTTTCTCACATTTATATGCTCTGAAAAATGTTTTTCATGAGACACAGTCAACTGATGAGCTTATCACAGATTTTTATTATTGTTATGCATCATCTGTCCAAATTTCACAAATATTGGACAAGATTTGTGAAAATTATTAACATTTAACTATTTTCAACCATGGAATTTGGCAGTCTTTTCAATGTCATTTTCAGTTTTCTCACATTTATATGCTCTGAAAAATGTTTTTCATGAGACACAGTCAACTGATGAGCTTATCACAGATTTTTATTATTGTTATGCATCATCTGTCCAAATTTCACAAATATTGGACAAGATTTGTGAAAATTAATAACATTTAACTATTTTAAGGCACCGCATTTTGCAGTCTTTTCAGTGTCATTTTCAGTATTTCTCAAATTTTTATGTTCTGAAAATATGCTTTTTATTAGACATAGTCAACTGTTTAGGTTAAGTTTATCAAAATTATTGTTCAACTATTTTAGTGTGGGAAATTTGTCAATTTTTAGAATTTAATTTTCACTTTTATCAAACATATTGTTCTTTTTCCAGGTGACCTTTTCCATACAGCGTGATGGCTTTTTTGGTGAACTGATTCTTCCTGTCTGGTCAGTGCTAATTCCTATAGAAAAAACAGACAGCAAAAGACAACAGCAAGAGCAATGCTATGTCTCATCCATGTGTACAATAGATGGTATATGGCAAGCTTTAGGACATTGTCAAATGGTGTGCTAAACCCTATTCCAGAACCCCATTGTAAGGAGGAATCTGCATATGGCATTGGTAGTAAGGAGATGTCTTCAATGGGTATATATTCTTTTCTAGAGGACAATTATGGGTAATTTGTCACCTCTTACACAAACAAACTCAAATCATAATATTTGATGTTTAATGTGAGTCTAATTAGATGTTGTGAAATTGAAAAAAAAATATTGTAGATAATTCTCACTCTTTGCATACAAAATGTCAAACAACTACAATTCTGTCACACACTGTCAACTGTTAAGCTTATCACAGATTTTTGTTATTGTTAAGCATCATCTCTCCAAATTTCACAAATATTGAACAAGTTTTGTGAAAATTATTAACGTTTAACTATTTTAAGCCATGGAAGTTTGCAGTCTTTGCAATGTCATTTTTAGTTTTTTCACATTTATATGCTCTGAAAATTCTTTTTCGTGAGACACAGTCAACTGATGAGCTTATCACAGATTTTTATTGTTTTTATGCATCATCTATCCAAATTTCACAAATATTAGACAAGATTTGTGAAAATTATTAACGTTTAACTATTTTAAGGCACCGCATTTTGCAGTCTTTTCAATGTCATTTTCAGATTTCTCACATTTATATGCTCTGAAAAATGTTTTTCATGAGACACAGTCAACTGATGAGCTTATCACAGATTTTTATTATTGTTATGCATCATCTGTCTAAATTTCACAAATCTTGAACAAGATTTGTGAAAATTATTAACGTTTAACTATTCTAAGGCACCGCATTTTGCAGTCTTTTCAATGTCATTTTCTGTTTTCTCAAATTTATTGTCCAAAAAAAAATCTTTTTCATGAGACACAGTCAACTGATGAGCTTATCACAGATTTTTATTGTTGTTATGCATCATCTATCCAAATTTCACAAATATTAGACAGGATTTGTGAAAATTATTAACGTTTAACTATTTTAAGCCATGGAATTTTGCAGTCTTTGCAATGTCATTTTTAGTTTTTTCACATTTATATGCTCTGAAAATTCTTTTTCATGAGACACAGTCAACTGATGAGCTTATCACAGATTTTTATTGTTGTTATGCATCATCTATCCAAATTTCACAAATCTTAGACAAGATTTGTGAAAATTATTAACGTTTAACTAATTTAAGCCATGGAATTTTACAGTCTTTTCAATGTCATTTTCAGTTTTCTCACATTTATATGCTCTGAAAAATGTTTTTCATGAGACGCAGTCAACTGATGAGCTTATCACAGATTTTTATTGTTGTTATGCATCATCTCTCGAAATTTCACAAATATTAGACAAGATTTGTGAAAATTATTAACGTTTAACTATTTTCAACCATGGAATTTGGCAGTCTTTTCAATGTCATTTTCAGTATTTCTCAAATTTATGTGTTCTGAAAATATCCTTTTTATTAGACATAGTCAACTGTTTAGGTTAAGTTTATCAAAATTATTGTTCAACTATTTTAGTGTGGGCAATTTGTCAATTTTTAGAATTTAATTTTCACTTTTATCAAACATATTGTTCTTTTTCCAGGTGACCTTTTCCATACAGCGTGATGGCTTTTTTGGTGAACTGATTCTTCCTGTCTGGTCAGGGCTAATTACTATAGAAAAAACAGACAGCAAAAGACAACAGCAAGAGCAATGCTATGTCTCATCCATGTGTACAATAGATGGTATATGGCAAGCTTTAGGACATTGTCAAATGGTGTGCTAAACCCTATTCCAGAACCCGATTGTAAGGAGGAATCTGCATATGGCATTGGTAGTAAGGAGATGTCTTCAATGGGTATATATTCTTTTCTAGAGGACAATTATGAGTAATTTGTCACCTCTTACACAAACAAACTCAAATCATAATATTTGATGTTTAATGTGAGTCTAATTAGATGTTGTGAAATTGAAAAAAAAAAATTGTAGATAATTCCTACTCTTTGCATACAAAGTGTCAAACAACTACAATTCTGTCACACACTGTCAACTGTTAAGCTTATCACAGATTTTTGTTATTGTTAGGCATCATCTCTCCAAATTTCACAAATATTGAACAAGTTTTGTGAAAATTATTAACGTTTAACTATTTTAAGCCATGGAAGTTTGCAGTCTTTGCAATGTCATTTTTAGTTTTTTCACATTTATATGCTCTGAAAATTCTTTTTCGTGAGACACAGTCAACTGATGAGCTTATCACAGATTTTTATTATTGTTACGCACTATCTTTCCAAATTTCAAAAATATTTTTAAAAAAATGAAAAAAAAAAATGAAATTGAAAAAAAAATATTGTAGATAATTCTCACTCTTTGCATACAAAATGTCAAACAACTACAATTCTATCACACACTGTCAACTGTTAAGCTTATCACAGATTTTTGTTATTGTTAAGCATCCTCTCTCCAAATTTCACAAATGTTAGACAAGATTTGTGAAAATTATTAACGTTTAACTATTTTAAGCCATGGAATTTTGCAGTCTTTGTAATGTCATTTTCAGTTTTTTCACATTTATTTGCTCTGAAAATTCTTTTTCATGAGACACATTCAACTCATGAGCTTATCACAGATTTTTATTATTGTTATGCATCATCTATCCAAATTTCACAAATAATGAACAAGATTTGTGAAAATTATTAACTATTAACTATTTTAAGGCACCACATTTTACAGTCTTTTCAATGTCATTTTCAGTTTTCTCAAATTAATATGCTCTGAAAATTCTTTTTCATAAGACACATTCAACTGATGAGCTTATCACAGATTTTTATTGTTGTTATGCATCATCTATCCAAATTTCACAAATATTAGACAAGATTTGTGAAAACTATTAACGTTTAACTATTTTAAGCAATGGAATTTGGCAGTCTTTTCAATGTCATTTTCAGATTTCTCACATTTATATGCTCTGAAAAATGTTTTTCATGAGACACAGTCAACTGATGAGCTTATCACAGATTTTTATTATTGTTATGCATCATCTGTCTAAATTTCACAAATCTTGAACAAGATTTGTGAAAATTATTAACGTTTAACTATTCTAAGGCACCGCATTTTGCAGTCTTTTCAATGTCATTTTCTGTTTTCTCAAATTTATTGTCCAAAAAAAAATCTTTTTCATGAGACACAGTCAACTGATGAGCTTATCACAGATTTTTATTGTTGTTATGCATCATCTATCCAAATTTCACAAATATTAGACAAGATTTGTGAAAACTATTAACGTTTAACTATTTTAAGCAATGGAATTTGGCAGTCTTTTCAATGTCATTTTCAGATTTCTCACATTTATATGCTCTGAAAAATGTTTTTCATGAGACACAGTCAACTGATGAGCTTATCACAGATTTTTATTATTGTTATGCATCATCTGTCTAAATTTCACAAATCTTGAACAAGATTTGTGAAAATTATTAACGTTTAACTATTCTAAGGCACCGCATTTTGCAGTCTTTTCAATGTCATTTTCTGTTTTCTCAAATTTATTGTCCAAAAAAAAATCTTTTTCATGAGACACAGTCAACTGATGAGCTTATCACAGATTTTTATTGTTGTTATGCATCATCTATCCAAATTTCACAAATATTAGACAGGATTTGTGAAAATTATTAACGTTTAACTAATTTAAGCCATGGAATTTTACAGTCTTTTCAATGTCATTTTCAGTTTTCTCACATTTATATGCTCTGAAAAATGTTTTTCATGAGACGCAGTCAACTGATGAGCTTATCACAGATTTGTATTATTGTTATGCATCATCTGTCCAAATTTCACAAATATTGGACAAGATTTGTGAAAATTAATAACATTTAACTATTTTAAGGCATCGCATTGGGTAGTCTTTTCAGTGTCTTTTTCAGTATTTCTCAAATTTTTATGTTCTGAAAATATGCTTTTTATTAGACATAGTCAACTGTTTAGGTTAAGTTTATCAAAATTATTGTTCAACTATTTTAGTGTGGGAAATTTGTCAATTTTTAGAATTTAATTTTCACTTTTATCAAACATATTGTTCTTTTTCCAGGTGACCTTTTCCATACAGCGTGATGGCTTTTTTGGTGAACTGATTCTTCCTGTCTGGTCAGGGCTAATTCCTATAGAAAAAACAGACAGCAAAAGACAACAGCAAGAGCAATGCTATGTCTCATCCATGTGTACAATAGATGGTATATGGCAAGCTTTAGGACATTGTCAAATGGTGTGCTAAACCCTATTCCAGAACCCCATTGTAAGGAGGAATCTGCATATGGCATTGGTAGTAAGGAGATGTCTTCAATGGGTATATATTCTTTTCTAGAGGACAATTATGGGTAATTTGTCACCTCTTACACAAACAAACTCAAATCATAATATTTGATGTTTAATGTGAGTCTAATTAGATGTTGTGAAATTGAAAAAAAAATATTGTAGATAATTCTCACTCTTTGCATACAAAATGTCAAACAACTACAATTCTGTCACACACTGTCAACTGTTAAGCTTATCACAGATTTTTGTTATTGTTAAGCATCATCTCTCCAAATTTCACAAATATTGAACAAGTTTTGTGAAAATTATTAACGTTTAACTATTTTAAGCCATGGAAGTTTGCAGTCTTTGCAATGTCATTTTTAGTTTTTTCACATTTATATGCTCTGAAAATTCTTTTTCGTGAGACACAGTCAACTGATGAGCTTATCACAGATTTTTATTGTTTTTATGCATCATCTATCCAAATTTCACAAATATTAGACAAGATTTGTGAAAACTATTAACGTTTAACTATTTTAAGCAATGGAATTTGGCAGTCTTTTCAATGTCATTTTCAGATTTCTCACATTTATATGCTCTGAAAAATGTTTTTCATGAGACACAGTCAACTGATGAGCTTATCACAGATTTTTATTATTGTTATGCATCATCTGTCTAAATTTCACAAATCTTGAACAAGATTTGTGAAAATTATTAACGTTTAACTATTCTAAGGCACCGCATTTTGCAGTCTTTTCAATGTCATTTTCTGTTTTCTCAAATTTATTGTCCAAAAAAAAATCTTTTTCATGAGACACAGTCAACTGATGAGCTTATCACAGATTTTTATTGTTGTTATGCATCATCTATCCAAATTTCACAAATATTAGACAGGATTTGTGAAAATTATTAACGTTTAACTATTTTAAGCCATGGAATTTTGCAGTCTTTGCAATGTCATTTTTAGTTTTTTCACATTTATATGCTCTGAAAATTCTTTTTCATGAGACACAGTCAACTGATGAGCTTATCACAGATTTTTATTGTTGTTATGCATCATCTATCCAAATTTCACAAATCTTAGACAAGATTTGTGAAAATTATTAACGTTTAACTAATTTAAGCCATGGAATTTTACAGTCTTTTCAATGTCATTTTCAGTTTTCTCACATTTATATGCTCTGAAAAATGTTTTTCATGAGACGCAGTCAACTGATGAGCTTATCACAGATTTTTATTGTTGTTATGCATCATCTCTCGAAATTTCACAAATATTAGACAAGATTTGTGAAAATTATTAACGTTTAACTATTTTCAACCATGGAATTTGGCAGTCTTTTCAATGTCATTTTCAGTATTTCTCAAATTTATGTGTTCTGAAAATATCCTTTTTATTAGACATAGTCAACTGTTTAGGTTAAGTTTATCAAAATTATTGTTCAACTATTTTAGTGTGGGCAATTTGTCAATTTTTAGAATTTAATTTTCACTTTTATCAAACATATTGTTCTTTTTCCAGGTGACCTTTTCCATACAGCGTGATGGCTTTTTTGGTGAACTGATTCTTCCTGTCTGGTCAGGGCTAATTCCTATAGAAAAAACAGACAGCAAAAGACAACAGCAAGAGCAATGCTATGTCTCATCCATGTGTACAATAGATGGTATATGGCAAGCTTTAGGACATTGTCAAATGGTGTGCTAAACCCTATTCCAGAACCCCATTGTAAGGAGGAATCTGCATATGGCATTGGTAGTAAGGAGATGTCTTCAATGGGTATATATTCTTTTCTAGAGGACAATTATGGGTAATTTGTCACCTCTTACACAAACAAACTCAAATCATAATATTTGATGTTTAATGTGAGTCTAATTAGATGTTGTGAAATTGAAAAAAAAATATTGTAGATAATTCTCACTCTTTGCATACAAAATGTCAAACAACTACAATTCTGTCACACACTGTCAACTGTTAAGCTTATCACAGATTTTTGTTATTGTTAAGCATCATCTCTCCAAATTTCACAAATATTGAACAAGTTTTGTGAAAATTATTAACGTTTAACTATTTTAAGCCATGGAAGTTTGCAGTCTTTGCAATGTCATTTTTAGTTTTTTCACATTTATATGCTCTGAAAATTCTTTTTCGTGAGACACAGTCAACTGATGAGCTTATCACAGATTTTTATTGTTTTTATGCATCATCTATCCAAATTTCACAAATATTAGACAAGATTTGTGAAAACTATTAACGTTTAACTATTTTAAGCAATGGAATTTGGCAGTCTTTTCAATGTCATTTTCAGATTTCTCACATTTATATGCTCTGAAAAATGTTTTTCATGAGACACAGTCAACTGATGAGCTTATCACAGATTTTTATTATTGTTATGCATCATCTGTCTAAATTTCACAAATCTTGAACAAGATTTGTGAAAATTATTAACGTTTAACTATTCTAAGGCACCGCATTTTGCAGTCTTTTCAATGTCATTTTCTGTTTTCTCAAATTTATTGTCCAAAAAAAAATCTTTTTCATGAGACACAGTCAACTGATGAGCTTATCACAGATTTTTATTGTTGTTATGCATCATCTATCCAAATTTCACAAATATTAGACAGGATTTGTGAAAATTATTAACGTTTAACTATTTTAAGCCATGGAATTTTGCAGTCTTTGCAATGTCATTTTTAGTTTTTTCACATTTATATGCTCTGAAAATTCTTTTTCATGAGACACAGTCAACTGATGAGCTTATCACAGATTTTTATTGTTGTTATGCATCATCTATCCAAATTTCACAAATCTTAGACAAGATTTGTGAAAATTATTAACGTTTAACTAATTTAAGCCATGGAATTTTACAGTCTTTTCAATGTCATTTTCAGTTTTCTCACATTTATATGCTCTGAAAAATGTTTTTCATGAGACGCAGTCAACTGATGAGCTTATCACAGATTTTTATTGTTGTTATGCATCATCTCTCGAAATTTCACAAATATTAGACAAGATTTGTGAAAATTATTAACGTTTAACTATTTTCAACCATGGAATTTGGCAGTCTTTTCAATGTCATTTTCAGTATTTCTCAAATTTATGTGTTCTGAAAATATCCTTTTTATTAGACATAGTCAACTGTTTAGGTTAAGTTTATCAAAATTATTGTTCAACTATTTTAGTGTGGGCAATTTGTCAATTTTTAGAATTTAATTTTCACTTTTATCAAACATATTGTTCTTTTTCCAGGTGACCTTTTCCATACAGCGTGATGGCTTTTTTGGTGAACTGATTCTTCCTGTCTGGTCAGGGCTAATTACTATAGAAAAAACAGACAGCAAAAGACAACAGCAAGAGCAATGCTATGTCTCATCCATGTGTACAATAGATGGTATATGGCAAGCTTTAGGACATTGTCAAATGGTGTGCTAAACCCTATTCCAGAACCCGATTGTAAGGAGGAATCTGCATATGGCATTGGTAGTAAGGAGATGTCTTCAATGGGTATATATTCTTTTCTAGAGGACAATTATGAGTAATTTGTCACCTCTTACACAAACAAACTCAAATCATAATATTTGATGTTTAATGTGAGTCTAATTAGATGTTGTGAAATTGAAAAAAAAAATTGTAGATAATTCCTACTCTTTGCATACAAAGTGTCAAACAACTACAATTCTGTCACACACTGTCAACTGTTAAGCTTATCACAGATTTTTGTTATTGTTAGGCATCATCTCTCCAAATTTCACAAATATTGAACAAGTTTTGTGAAAATTATTAACGTTTAACTATTTTAAGCCATGGAAGTTTGCAGTCTTTGCAATGTCATTTTTAGTTTTTTCACATTTATATGCTCTGAAAATTCTTTTTCGTGAGACACAGTCAACTGATGAGCTTATCACAGATTTTTATTATTGTTACGCACTATCTTTCCAAATTTCAAAAATATTTTTAAAAAAATGAAAAAAAAAAATGAAATTGAAAAAAAAATATTGTAGATAATTCTCACTCTTTGCATACAAAATGTCAAACAACTACAATTCTATCACACACTGTCAACTGTTAAGCTTATCACAGATTTTTGTTATTGTTAAGCATCCTCTCTCCAAATTTCACAAATGTTAGACAAGATTTGTGAAAATTATTAACGTTTAACTATTTTAAGCCATGGAATTTTGCAGTCTTTGTAATGTCATTTTCAGTTTTTTCACATTTATTTGCTCTGAAAATTCTTTTTCATGAGACACATTCAACTCATGAGCTTATCACAGATTTTTATTATTGTTATGCATCATCTATCCAAATTTCACAAATAATGAACAAGATTTGTGAAAATTATTAACTATTAACTATTTTAAGGCACCACATTTTACAGTCTTTTCAATGTCATTTTCAGTTTTCTCAAATTAATATGCTCTGAAAATTCTTTTTCATAAGACACATTCAACTGATGAGCTTATCACAGATTTTTATTGTTGTTATGCATCATCTATCCAAATTTCACAAATATTAGACAAGATTTGTGAAAACTATTAACGTTTAACTATTTTAAGCAATGGAATTTGGCAGTCTTTTCAATGTCATTTTCAGATTTCTCACATTTATATGCTCTGAAAAATGTTTTTCATGAGACACAGTCAACTGATGAGCTTATCACAGATTTTTATTATTGTTATGCATCATCTGTCTAAATTTCACAAATCTTGAACAAGATTTGTGAAAATTATTAACGTTTAACTATTCTAAGGCACCGCATTTTGCAGTCTTTTCAATGTCATTTTCTGTTTTCTCAAATTTATTGTCCAAAAAAAAATCTTTTTCATGAGACACAGTCAACTGATGAGCTTATCACAGATTTTTATTGTTGTTATGCATCATCTATCCAAATTTCACAAATATTAGACAAGATTTGTGAAAACTATTAACGTTTAACTATTTTAAGCAATGGAATTTGGCAGTCTTTTCAATGTCATTTTCAGATTTCTCACATTTATATGCTCTGAAAAATGTTTTTCATGAGACACAGTCAACTGATGAGCTTATCACAGATTTTTATTGTTGTTATGCATCATCTGTCTAAATTTCACAAATCTTGAACAAGATTTGTGAAAATTATTAACGTTTAACTATTCTAAGGCACCGCATTTTGCAGTCTTTTCAATGTCATTTTCTGTTTTCTCAAATTTATTGTCCAAAAAAAAATCTTTTTCATGAGACACAGTCAACTGATGAGCTTATCACAGATTTTTATTGTTGTTATGCATCATCTATCCAAATTTCACAAATATTAGACAGGATTTGTGAAAATTATTAACGTTTAACTATTTTAAGCCATGGAATTTTACAGTCTTTTCAATGTCATTTTCAGTTTTCTCACATTTATATGCTCTGAAAAATGTTTTTCATGAGACGCAGTCAACTGATGAGCTTATCACAGATTTGTATTATTGTTATGCATCATCTGTCCAAATTTCACAAATATTGGACAAGATTTGTGAAAATTAATAACATTTAACTATTTTAAGGCATCGCACTGGGTAGTCTTTTCAGTGTCTTTTTCAGTATTTCTCAAATTTTTATGTTCTGAAAATATGCTTTTTATTAGACATAGTCAACTGTTTAGGTTAAGTTTATCAAAATTATTGTTCAACTATTTTAGTGTGGGAAATTTGTCAATTTTTAGAATTTAATTTTCACTTTTATCAAACATATTGTTCTTTTTCCAGGTGACCTTTTCCATACAGCGTGATGGCTTTTTTGGTGAACTGATTCTTCCTGTCTGGTCAGGGCTAATTCCTATAGAAAAAACAGACAGCAAAAGACAACAGCAAGAGCAATGCTATGTCTCATCCATGTGTACAATAGATGGTATATGGCAAGCTTTAGGACATTGTCAAATGGTGTGCTAAACCCTATTCCAGAACCCCATTGTAAGGAGGAATCTGCATATGGCATTGGTAGTAAGGAGATGTCTTCAATGGGTATATATTCTTTTCTAGAGGACAATTATGGGTAATTTGTCACCTCTTACACAAACAAACTCAAATCATAATATTTGATGTTTAATGTGAGTCTAATTAGATGTTGTGAAATTGAAAAAAAAATATTGTAGATAATTCTCACTCTTTGCATACAAAATGTCAAACAACTACAATTCTGTCACACACTGTCAACTGTTAAGCTTATCACAGATTTTTGTTATTGTTAAGCATCATCTCTCCAAATTTCACAAATATTGAACAAGTTTTGTGAAAATTATTAACGTTTAACTATTTTAAGCCATGGAAGTTTGCAGTCTTTGCAATGTCATTTTTAGTTTTTTCACATTTATATGCTCTGAAAATTCTTTTTTGTGAGACACAGTCAACTGATGAGCTTATCACAGATTTTTATTGTTTTTATGCATCATCTCTCGAAATTTCACAAATATTAGACAAGATTTGTGAAAATTATTAACGTTTAACTATTTTCAACCATGGAATTTGGCAGTCTTTTCAATGTCATTTTCAGTATTTCTCAAATTTATGTGTTCTGAAAATATCCTTTTTATTAGACATAGTCAACTGTTTAGGTTAAGTTTATCAAAATTATTGTTCAACTATTTTAGTGTGGGCAATTTGTCAATTTTTAGAATTTAATTTTCACTTTTATCAAACATATTGTTCTTTTTCCAGGTGACCTTTTCCATACAGCGTGATGGCTTTTTTGGTGAACTGATTCTTCCTGTCTGGTCAGGGCTAATTACTATAGAAAAAACAGACAGCAAAAGACAACAGCAAGAGCAATGCTATGTCTCATCCATGTGTACAATAGATGGTATATGGCAAGCTTTAGGACATTGTCAAATGGTGTGCTAAACCCTATTCCAGAACCCGATTGTAAGGAGGAATCTGCATATGGCATTGGTAGTAAGGAGATGTCTTCAATGGGTATATATTCTTTTCTAGAGGACAATTATGAGTAATTTGTCACCTCTTACACAAACAAACTCAAATCATAATATTTGATGTTTAATGTGAGTCTAATTAGATGTTGTGAAATTGAAAAAAAAAATTGTAGATAATTCCTACTCTTTGCATACAAAGTGTCAAACAACTACAATTCTGTCACACACTGTCAACTGTTAAGCTTATCACAGATTTTTGTTATTGTTAGGCATCATCTCTCCAAATTTCACAAATATTGAACAAGTTTTGTGAAAATTATTAACGTTTAACTATTTTAAGCCATGGAAGTTTGCAGTCTTTGCAATGTCATTTTTAGTTTTTTCACATTTATATGCTCTGAAAATTCTTTTTCGTGAGACACAGTCAACTGATGAGCTTATCACAGATTTTTATTATTGTTACGCACTATCTTTCCAAATTTCAAAAATATTTTTAAAAAAATGAAAAAAAAAATGAAATTGAAAAAAAAATATTGTAGATAATTCTCACTCTTTGCATACAAAATGTCAAACAACTACAATTCTATCACACACTGTCAACTGTTAAGCTTATCACAGATTTTTGTTATTGTTAAGCATCCTCTCTCCAAATTTCACAAATGTTAGACAAGATTTGTGAAAATTATTAACGTTTAACTATTTTAAGCCATGGAATTTTGCAGTCTTTGTAATGTCATTTTCAGTTTTTTCACATTTATTTGCTCTGAAAATTCTTTTTCATGAGACACATTCAACTCATGAGCTTATCACAGATTTTTATTATTGTTATGCATCATCTATCCAAATTTCACAAATAATGAACAAGATTTGTGAAAATTATTAACTATTAACTATTTTAAGGCACCACATTTTACAGTCTTTTCAATGTCATTTTCAGTTTTCTCAAATTAATATGCTCTGAAAATTCTTTTTCATAAGACACATTCAACTGATGAGCTTATCACAGATTTTTATTGTTGTTATGCATCATCTATCCAAATTTCACAAATATTAGACAAGATTTGTGAAAACTATTAACGTTTAACTATTTTAAGCAATGGAATTTGGCAGTCTTTTCAATGTCATTTTCAGATTTCTCACATTTATATGCTCTGAAAAATGTTTTTCATGAGACACAGTCAACTGATGAGCTTATCACAGATTTTTATTATTGTTATGCATCATCTGTCTAAATTTCACAAATCTTGAACAAGATTTGTGAAAATTATTAACGTTTAACTATTCTAAGGCACCGCATTTTGCAGTCTTTTCAATGTCATTTTCTGTTTTCTCAAATTTATTGTCCAAAAAAAAATCTTTTTCATGAGACACAGTCAACTGATGAGCTTATCACAGATTTTTATTGTTGTTATGCATCATCTATCCAAATTTCACAAATATTAGACAAGATTTGTGAAAACTATTAACGTTTAACTATTTTAAGCAATGGAATTTGGCAGTCTTTTCAATGTCATTTTCAGATTTCTCACATTTATATGCTCTGAAAAATGTTTTTCATGAGACACAGTCAACTGATGAGCTTATCACAGATTTTTATTATTGTTATGCATCATCTGTCTAAATTTCACAAATCTTGAACAAGATTTGTGAAAATTATTAACGTTTAACTATTCTAAGGCACCGCATTTTGCAGTCTTTTCAATGTCATTTTCTGTTTTCTCAAATTTATTGTCCAAAAAAAAATCTTTTTCATGAGACACAGTCAACTGATGAGCTTATCACAGATTTTTATTGTTGTTATGCATCATCTATCCAAATTTCACAAATATTAGACAGGATTTGTGAAAATTATTAACGTTTAACTATTTTAAGCCATGGAATTTTACAGTCTTTTCAATGTCATTTTCAGTTTTCTCACATTTATATGCTCTGAAAAATGTTTTTCATGAGACGCAGTCAACTGATGAGCTTATCACAGATTTTTATTATTGTTATGCATCATCTGTCCAAATTTCACAAATATTGGACAAGATTTGTGAAAATTAATAACATTTAACTATTTTAAGGCATCGCATTGGGTAGTCTTTTCAGTGTCTTTTTCAGTATTTCTCAAATTTTTATGTTCTGAAAATATGCTTTTTATTAGACATAGTCAACTGTTTAGGTTAAGTTTATCAAAATTATTGTTCAACTATTTTAGTGTGGGAAATTTGTCAATTTTTAGAATTTAATTTTCACTTTTATCAAACATATTGTTCTTTTTCCAGGTGACCTTTTCCATACAGCGTGATGGCTTTTTTGGTGAACTGATTCTTCCTGTCTGGTCAGGGCTAATTCCTATAGAAAAAACAGACAGCAAAAGACAACAGCAAGAGCAATGCTATGTCTCATCCATGTGTACAATAGATGGTATATGGCAAGCTTTAGGACATTGTCAAATGGTGTGCTAAACCCTATTCCAGAACCCCATTGTAAGGAGGAATCTGCATATGGCATTGGTAGTAAGGAGATGTCTTCAATGGGTATATATTCTTTTCTAGAGGACAATTATGGGTAATTTGTCACCTCTTACACAAACAAACTCAAATCATAATATTTGATGTTTAATGTGAGTCTAATTAGATGTTGTGAAATTGAAAAAAAAATATTGTAGATAATTCTCACTCTTTGCATACAAAATGTCAAACAACTACAATTCTGTCACACACTGTCAACTGTTAAGCTTATCACAGATTTTTGTTATTGTTAAGCATCATCTCTCCAAATTTCACAAATATTGAACAAGTTTTGTGAAAATTATTAACGTTTAACTATTTTAAGCCATGGAAGTTTGCAGTCTTTGCAATGTCATTTTTAGTTTTTTCACATTTATATGCTCTGAAAATTCTTTTTCGTGAGACACAGTCAACTGATGAGCTTATCACAGATTTTTATTGTTTTTATGCATCATCTATCCAAATTTCACAAATATTAGACAAGATTTGTGAAAATTATTAACGTTTAACTATTTTAAGGCACCGCATTTTGCAGTCTTTTCAATGTCATTTTCAGTTTTCTCACATTTATATGCTCTGAAAAATGTTTTTCATGAGACACAGTCAACTGATGAGCTTATCACAGATTTTTATTATTGTTATGCATCATCTGTCTAAATTTCACAAATCTTGAACAAGATTTGTGAAAATTATTAACGTTTAACTATTTTCAACCATGGAATTTGGCAGTCTTTTCAATGTTATTTTCAGTATTTCTCAAATTTATGTGTTCTGAAAATATCCTTTTTATTAGACATAGTCAACTGTTTAGGTTAAGTTTATCAAAATTATTGTTCAACTATTTTAGTGTGGGCAATTTGTCAATTTTTAGAATTTAATTTTCACTTTTATCAAACATATTGTTCTTTTTCCAGGTGACCTTTTCCATACAGCGTGATGGCTTTTTTGGTGAACTGATTCTTCCTGTCTGGTCAGGGCTAATTACTATAGAAAAAACAGACAGCAAAAGACAACAGCAAGAGCAATGCTATGTCTCATCCATGTGTACAATAGATGGTATATGGCAAGCTTTAGGACATTGTCAAATGGTGTGCTAAACCCTATTCCAGAACCCGATTGTAAGGAGGAATCTGCATATGGCATTGGTAGTAAGGAGATGTCTTCAATGGGTATATATTCTTTTCTAGAGGACAATTATGAGTAATTTGTCACCTCTTACACAAACAAACTCAAATCATAATATTTGATGTTTAATGTGAGTCTAATTAGATGTTGTGAAATTGAAAAAAAAAATTGTAGATAATTCCTACTCTTTGCATACAAAGTGTCAAACAACTACAATTCTGTCACACACTGTCAACTGTTAAGCTTATCACAGATTTTTGTTATTGTTAGGCATCATCTCTCCAAATTTCACAAATATTGAACAAGTTTTGTGAAAATTATTAACGTTTAACTATTTTAAGCCATGGAAGTTTGCAGTCTTTGCAATGTCATTTTTAGTTTTTTCACATTTATATGCTCTGAAAATTCTTTTTCGTGAGACACAGTCAACTGATGAGCTTATCACAGATTTTTATTGTTGTTATGCATCATCTATCCAAATTTCACAAATCTTAGACAAGATTTGTGAAAATTATTAACGTTTAACTAATTTAAGCCATGGAATTTTACAGTCTTTTCAATGTCATTTTCAGTTTTCTCACATTTATATGCTCTGAAAAATGTTTTTCATGAGACGCAGTCAACTGATGAGCTTATCACAGATTTTTATTGTTGTTATGCATCATCTCTCGAAATTTCACAAATATTAGACAAGATTTGTGAAAATTATTAACGTCTAACTATTTTCAACCATGGAATTTGGCAGTCTTTTCAATGTCATTTTCAGTATTTCTCAAATTTATGTGTTCTGAAAATATCCTTTTTATTAGACATAGTCAACTGTTTAGGTTAAGTTTATCAAAATTATTGTTCAACTATTTTAGTGTGGGCAATTTGTCAATTTTTAGAATTTAATTTTCACTTTTATCAAACATATTGTTCTTTTTCCAGGTGACCTTTTCCATACAGCGTGATGGCTTTTTTGGTGAACTGATTCTTCCTGTCTGGTCAGGGCTAATTACTATAGAAAAAACAGACAGCAAAAGACAACAGCAAGAGCAATGCTATGTCTCATCCATGTGTACAATAGATGGTATATGGCAAGCTTTAGGACATTGTCAAATGGTGTGCTAAACCCTATTCCAGAACCCGATTGTAAGGAGGAATCTGCATATGGCATTGGTAGTAAGGAGATGTCTTCAATGGGTATATATTCTTTTCTAGAGGACAATTATGAGTAATTTGTCACCTCTTACACAAACAAACTCAAATCATAATATTTGATGTTTAATGTGAGTCTAATTAGATGTTGTGAAATTGAAAAAAAAAATTGTAGATAATTCCTACTCTTTGCATACAAAGTGTCAAACAACTACAATTCTGTCACACACTGTCAACTGTTAAGCTTATCACAGATTTTTTTTCGTGAGACACAGTCAACTGATGAGCTTATCACAGATTTTTATTATTGTTACGCATCATCTTTCCAAATTTCAAAAATATTTTTAAAAAAATGAAAAAAAAAATGAAATTGAAAAAAAAATATTGTAGATAATTCTCACTCTTTGCATACAAAATGTCAAACAACTACAATTCTATCACACACTGTCAACTATTAAGCTTATCACAGATTTTTGTTATTGTTAAGCATCATCTCTCCAAATTTCACAAATGTTAGACAAGATTTGTGAAAATTATTAAAGTTTTACTATTTGAAGCCATGGAATTTTGCAGTCTTTGTAATGTCATTTTCAGTTTTTTCACATTTATTTGCTCTGAAAATTCTTTTTCATGAGACACATTCAACTGATGAGCTTATCACAGATTTTTATTATTGTTATGCATCATCTGTCCAAATTTCACAAATATTGAACAACATTTGTGAAAATTATTAACTTTTAACTATTTTAAGGCACCACATTTTACAGTCTTTTCAATGTCATTTTCAGTTTTCTCAAATTAATATGCTCTGAAAATTCTTTTTCATAAGACACATTCAACTGATGAGCTTATCACAGATTTTTATTGTTGTTATGCATCATCTATCCAAATTTCACAAATATTAGAGAAGATTTATGAAAAATATTAACGTTTAACTATTTTAAGCCATGGAATTTGGCAGTCTTTTCAATGTCATTTTCAGTTTTCTCACATTTATATGCTCTGAAAAATGTTTTTCATGAGACACAGTCAACTGATGAGCTTATCACAGATTTTTATTATTGTTATGCATCATCTGTCCAAATTTCACAAATATTGGACTAGATTTGTGAAAATTAATAACATTTAACTATTTTAAGGCACCGCATTTGGCAGTCTTTTCAGTGTCATTTTCAGTATTTCTCAAATTTTTATGTTCTGAAAATATGCTTTTTATTAGACTTAGTCAACTGTTTAGGTTAAGTTTATCAAAATTATTGTTCAACTATTTTAGTGTGGGAAATTTGTCAATTTTTAGAATTTAATTTTCACTTTTATCAAACATATTGTTCTTTTTCCAGGTGACCTTTTCCATACAGCGTGATGGCTTTTTTGGTGAACTGATTCTTCCTGTCTGGTCAGGGCTAATTACTATAGAAAAAACAAACAGCAAAAGACAACAGCAAGAGCAATGCTATGTCTCATCCATGTGTACAATAGATGGTATATGGCAAGCTTTAGGACATTGTCAAATGGTGTGCTAAACCCTATTCCAGAAACCGATTGTAAGGAGGAATCTGCATCTGGCATTGGTAGTAAGGAGATGTCTTCAATGGGTATATATTCTTTTCTAGAGGACAATTATGGGTAATTTGTCACCTCTTACACAAACAAACTCAAATCAAAATATTTGATGTTTAATGTGAGTCTAGATGTTGTGAAATTGAAAAAAAAATATTGTAGATAATTCTCACTCTTCGCATACAAAATGTCAAACAACTACAATTCTGTCACACACTCTCAACTATTAAGCTTATCACAGATTTTTGTTATTGTTAAGCATCATCTCTCCAAATTTCACAAATGTTAGACAAGATTTGTGAAAATTATTAAAGTTTTACTATTTTAAGCCATGGAATTTTGCAGTCTTTGTGATGTCATTTTCAGTTTTTTCACATTTATTTGCTCTGAAAATTCTTTTTCATGAGACATATTCAACTCATGAGCTTATCACAGATTTTTATTATTGTTATGCATCATCTATCCAAATTTCACAAATATTGAACAAGATTTGTGAAAATTATTAACTTTTAACTATTTTAAGGCACCACATTTTGCAGTCTTTTCAATGTCATTTTCTGTTTTCTCAAATTTATATGCTCTGAAAATTCTTTTTCATAAGACACATTCAACTGATGAGCTTATCACAGATTTTTATTGTTGTTATGCATCATCTATCCAAATTTCACAAATATTAGACAAGATTTATGAAAAATATTAACGTTTAACTATTTTAAGCCATGGAGTTTGGCAGTCTTTTCAATGTCATTTTCAGTTTTCTCACATTTATATGCTCTGAAAAATGTTTTTCATGAGACACAGTCAACTGATGAGCTTATCACAGATTTTTATTATTGTTATGCATCATCTGTCCAAATTTCACAAATATTGGACTGGATTTGTGAAAATTAATAACATTTAACTATTTTAAGGCACCGCATTTGGCAGTCTTTTCAGTGTTATTTTCAGTATTTCTCAAATTTTTATGTTCTGAAAATATGCTTTTTATTAGACTTAGTCAACTGTTTAGGTTAAGTTTATCAAAATTATTGTTCAACTATTTTAGTGTGGGAAATTTGTCAATTTTTAGAATTTAATTTTCACTTTTATCAAACATATTGTTCTTTTTCCAGGTGACCTTTCCCATACAGCGTGATGGCTTTTTTGGTGAACTGATTCTTCCTGTCTGGTCAGGGCTAATTACTATAGAAAAAACAAACAGCAAAAGACAACAGCAAGAGCAATGCTATGTCTCATCCATGTGTACAATAGATGGTATATGGCAAGCTTTAGGACATTGTCAAATGGTGTGCTAAACCCTATTCCAGAAACCGATTGTAAGGAGGAATCTGCATCTGGTATTGGTAGTAAGGAGATGTCTTAAATGGGTATATATTCTTTTCCAGAGGACAATTGTGGGTAATTTGTCACCTCTTACGCAAACAAACTTAAATCATAATATTTGATGTTTAATGTGAGTCTAATTAGATGTTGTGAAATTGAAAAAAAAATATTGTAGATAATTCTCACTCTTCGCATACAAAATGTCAAACAACTACAATTCTATCACACACTGTCAACTGTTAAGCTTATCACAGATTTTTGTTATTGTTTAGCATCATCTCTCCAAATTTCACGAAAGTTAGACAAGATTTGTGAAAAATATTAACGTTTAACTATTTTAAGCCATGGAATTTGGCAGTCTTCTCAATGTCATTTTCAGTTTTCTCACTTTTATATGCTCTGAAAAATGTTTTTCATGAGACACAGTCAACTGATGAGCTTATCACAGATTTTTATTATTGTTATGCATCATCTTTCCAAATTTCACAAATATTTAAAAAAAATGAAAAAAAAAATGAAATTGAAAAAAAAATATTGTAGATAATTCTCACTCTTTCCATACAAAATGTCAAACAACTATAATTCTATCACACACTGTCAACTGTTAAGCTTATCACAGATTTTTGTTATTGTTAAGCATCATCTCTCCAAATTTCACAAATGTTAGACAAGATTTGTGAAAAATATTAAAGTTTTACTATTTGAAGCCATGGAATTTTGCAGTCTTTTCAATGTCATTTTCAGTTTTTATATGCTCTGAAAAATGTTTTTCATGAGACACAGTCAACTGATGAGCTTATCACAGATTTTTATTATTGTTATACATCATCTTTCCAAATTTCAAAAATATTTTTAAAAAAATGAAAAAAAAAAATGAAATTGAAAAAAAAAATATTGTAGATAATTCTCACTCTTCGCATACAAAATGTCAAACAACTACAATTCTGTCACACAC
Source organism: Lingula anatina (assembly GCF_051362555.1). Lineage (NCBI taxonomy): Eukaryota > Metazoa > Brachiopoda > Lingulata > Lingulida > Lingulidae > Lingula > Lingula anatina. The sequence goes on along the minus strand of NC_141769.1, from coordinate 21,283,657 downwards.
TGTCAACTATTAAGCTTATCACAGATTTTTGTTATTGTTAAGCATCATCTCTCCAAATTTCACAAATATTGAACAAGTTTTGTGAAAGTTATTAACGTTTAACTAGTCTTTGCAATGTCATTTTTAGTTTTTTCACATTTATATGCTCTGAAAATTCTTTTTCATGAGACACAGTCAACTGATGAGCTTATCACAGATTTTTATTGTTTTTATGCATCATCTATCCAAATTTCACAAATATTAGACAAGATTTGTGAAAATTATTAAAGTTTAACTATTTTAAGCCATGGAATTTGGCAGTCTTTTCAATGTCATTTTCAGTTTTCTCACATTTATATGCTCTGAAAAATGTTTTTCATGAGACACAGTCAACTGATGAGCTTATCACAGATTTTTATTATTGTTATGCATCATCTGTCTAAATTTCACAAATCTTGAACAAGATTTGTGAAAATTATTAACGTTTAACTTTTCAAGGCACCGCATTTTGCAGTCTTTTCAATGTCATTTTCTGTTTTCTCAAGTTTATTGTCCAAAAAAATTTTTTTCATGAGACACAGTCAACTGATGAGCTTATCACAGATTTTTATTATTGTTATGCATCATCTGTCCAAATTTCACAAATATCGAACAAGATTTGTGAAAATTATTAACTTTTAACTATTTTAAGGCACCACATTTTACAGTCTTTTCAATGTCATTTTCAGTTTTCTCAAATTTATATGCTCTGAAAATTCTTTTTCATAAGACACATTCAACTGATGAGCTTATCACAGATTTTTATTGTTGTTATGCAAAATCTTGTCCAAATTTCACAAATATTAGACAATATTTGTGAAAATTATTAACGTTAAGCTATTTTAAGCCATGGAATTTGGCAGTCGTTTCAGTGTTATTGTCAGTTTTCTCAAATTTATTGTCCAAAAAAAATCTTTTTCACGAGACACAGTCAACTGATGAGCTTATCACAGATTTTTATTGTTCTTATGCATCATCTATCCAAATTTCACAAATGTTAGACAAGATTTGTGAAAATTATTAACGTTTAACTATTTTAAGCCATGGAATTTGGCAGTCTTTTCAATGTCATTTTCAGTTTTCTCACATTTATATTCTCTGAAAATTCTTTTTCACGAGACACATTCAACTGATGAGCTTATCACAGATTTTTATTGTTGTTATGCAAAATCTTGTCCAAATTTCACAAATATTAGACAATATTTGTGAAAATTATTAACGTTAAACTATTTTAAGCCATAGAATTTGGCAGTCGTTTCAGTGTTATTGTCATTTTTTTCAAATTTTTTGTCCAAAAAAAACCTTTTTCACGAGACACAGTCAACTGATGAGCTTATTACAGATTTTTATTGTTATTATGCATCATCTATCCAAATTTCACAAATATTAGACAAGATTTGTGAAAATTATTAACGTTTAACTACGTTTAACTAACGTTTATCACACACCGTCAACTGTTAAGCTTATCACAGATTTTTGTTATTGTTAAGCATCATCTCTCCAAATTTCACAAATATTGAACAAGTTTTGTGAAAATTATTAACATTTAACTATTTTAAGGCACCGCATTTTGTAGTCTTTTCAGTTTCATTTTCAATTTTCTCAATTTTATTGTCCAAAAAAAAAATCTTTTTAATGAGACACAGTCAACTGATGAGCTTATCACAGATTTATATTGTTGTTATGCATCATCTATCCAAATTTCACAAATATTAGACAAGATTTGTGAAAAATCTTTTTGAGACACAGTCAACTGATGAGCTTATCACAGATTTTTATTGTTGTTATGCATCATCTTTCCAAATTTCACAAACATTAGACAAGATTTGTGAAAATTATTAACGTTTAACTATTTTAAGCCATTGAATTTGGCATTCGTTTCAGTGTTATTTTCAGTTTTCTCAAATTTATTGTCCAAAAAAATCTTATTCATGAGACACAGTCAACTGATGAGCTTATCACAGATTTTTATTGTTGTTATGCATCATCTATCCAAATTTCACAAATATTAGACTATATTTGTGAAAATTATTAACGTTTAACTATTTTAAGCCATAGAATTTTGCAGTCTTTGCAATGTCATTTTCCGTTTTCTCACATTTATATGCTCTGAAAAATGTTTTTCATGAGACACAGTCAACTGATGAGCTTATCACAGATTTTTATTATTTTTAAGCATCATCTCTCCAATTTCCACAAATATTGGACAAGATTTGTGAAAAATATTAACGTATAACTATTTTATACCATGGAATTTGGTAGTCTTTTCAGTGTCATTTTCAGTTTTCTCACATTTATATGCTCTGAAAAATGTTTTTCATGAGACACAGTCAACTGATGAGCTTATCACAGATTTTTATTGTTGTTATGCATCATCTGTCCAAATTTCACAAATATTAGACAAGATTTGTGAAAAATATTAACGTTTAACTATTTTATACCATGGAATTTGGTAGTCTTTTCAGTGTCATTTTCAGTTTTCTCACATTTATATGCTCTGAAAAATGTTTTTCATGAGACACAGTCAACTGATGAGCTTATCACAGATTTTTATTATTGTTATGCATCATCTTTCCAAATTTCACAAATATTTAAAAAAAATGAAAAAAAAAAATGAAATTGAAAAAAAAATATTGTAGATAATTCTCACTCTTTGCATACAAAATGTCAAACAACTATAATTCTATCACACACTGTCAACTGTTAAGCTTATCACAGATTTTTGTTATTGTTAAGCATCATCTCTCCAAATTTCACAAATGTTAGACAAGATTTGTGAAAAATATTAAAGTTTTACTATTTGAAGCCATGGAATTTTGCAGTCTTTTCAATGTCATTTTCAGTTTTTATATGCTCTGAAAAATGTTTTTCATGAGACACAGTCAACTGATGAGCTTATCACAGATTTTTATTATTGTTATGCATCATCTTTCCAAATTTCAAAAATATTTTTAAAAAAATGAAAAAAAAAATGAAATTGCAAAAAAAAAATATTGTACAAAATTCTCACTCTTTGCATACAAAATGTCAAACAACTACAATTCTATCACACACTGTCAACTGTTAAGCTTATCACAGATTTTTGTTATTGTTAAGCATCATCTCTCCAAATTTCACAAATGTTAGACAAGATTTGTGAAAATTATTAAAGTTTTACTATTTGAAGCCATGGAATTTTGCAGTCTTTGTAATGTCATTTTCAGTTTTTTCACATTTATTTGCTCTGAAAATTCTTTTTCATGAGACACATTCAACTGATGAGCTTATCACAGATTTTTATTATTGTTATGCATCATCTGTCCAAATTTCACAAATATTGAACAACATTTGTGAAAATTATTAACTTTTAACTATTTTAAGGCACCACATTTTACAGTCTTTTCAATGTCATTTTCAGTTTTCTCAAATTTATTGTCCATAAAAATCTTTTTCACAAGACACAGTCAACTGATGAGCTGATCACAGATTTTTATTGTTGTTATGCATCATCTATCCAAATTTCACAAACATTAGAGAAGATTTGTGAAAAATATTAACGTTTAACTATTTTAAGCCATGGAATTTGGCAGTCTTTTCAATGTCATTTTCAGTTTTCTCACATTTATATGCTCTGAAAAATGTTTTTCATGAGACACAGTCAACTGATGAGCTTATCACAGATTTTTATTATTGTTATGCATCATCTGTCCTAATTTCACAAATATTGGACTAGATTTGTGAAAATTAATAACATTTAACTATTTTAAGGCACCGCATTTGGCAGTCTTTTCAGTGTCATTTTCAGTATTTCTCAAATTTTTATGTTCTGAAAATATGCTTTTTATTAGACATAGTCAACTGTTTAGGTTAAGTTTATCAAAATTATTGTTCAACTATTTTAGTGTGGGAAATTTGTCAATTTTTAGAATTTAATTTTCACTTTTATCAAACATATTGTTCTTTTTCCAGGTGACCTTTTCCATACAGCGTGATGGCTTCTTTGGTGAACTGATTCTTCCTGTCTGGTCAGGGCTAATTCCTATAGAAAAAACAGACAGCAAAAGACAACAGCAAGAGCAATGCTATGTCTCATCCATGTGTACAATAGATGGTATATGGCAAGCTTTAGGACATTGTCAAATGGTGTGCTAAACCCTATTCCAGAAACCGATTGTAAGGAGGAATCTGCATCTGGCATTGGTAGTAAGGAGATGTCTTCAATGGGTATATATTCTTTTCTAGAGGACAATTATGGGTAATTTGTCACCTCTTACACAAACAAACTCAAATCAAAATATTTGATGTTTAATGTGAGTCTAGATGTTGTGAAATTGAAAAAAAAATATTGTAGATAATTCTCACTCTTCGCATACAAAATGTCAAACAACTACAATTCTGTCACACACTGTCAACTATTAAGCTTATCACAGATTTTTGTTATTGTTAAGCATCATCTCTCCAAGTTTCACAAATATTGAACAAGTTTTGTGAAAGTTATTAACGTTTAACTAGTCTTTGCAATGTCATTTTTAGTTTTTTCACATTTATATGCTCTGAAAATTCTTTTTCATGAGACACAGTCAACTGATGAGCTTATCACAGATTTTTATTGTTTTTATGCATCATCTATCCAAATTTCACAAATATTAGACAAGATTTGTGAAAATTATTAAAGTTTAACTATTTTAAGCCATGGAATTTGGCAGTCTTTTCAATGTCATTTTCAGTTTTCTCACATTTATATGCTCTGAAAAATGTTTTTCATGAGACACAGTCAACTGATGAGCTTATCACAGATTTTTATTATTGTTAAGCATCATCTCTCCAATTTCCACAAATATTGGACAAGATTTGTGAAAAATATTAACGTATAACTATTTTATACCATGGAATTTGGTAGTCTTTTCAGTGTCATTTTCAGTTTTCTCACATTTATATGCTCTGAAAAATGTTTTTCATGAGACACAGTCAATGATGAGCTTATCACAGATTTTTATTGTTGTTATGCATCATCTGTCCAAATTTCACAAATATTAGACAAGATTTGTGAAAAATATTAACGTTTAACTATTTTATACCATGGAATTTGGTAGTCTTTTCAGTGTCATTTTCAGTTTTCTCACATTTATATGCTCTGAAAAATGTTTTTCATGAGACACAGTCAACTGATGAGCTTATCACAGATTTTTATTGTTGTTATGCATCATCTGTCCAAATTTCACAAATATTAGACAAGATTTGTGCAAATTATTAAAGTTTTACTATTTGAAGCCATGGAATTTTGCAGTCTTTGTAATGTCATTTTCAGTTTTTTCACATTTATTTGCTCTGAAAATTCTTTTTCATGAGACACATTCAACTGATGAGCTTATCACAGATTTTTATTATTGTTATGCATCATCTGTCCAAATTTCACAAATATTGAACAACATTTGTGAAAATTATTAACTTTTAACTATTTTAAGGCACCACATTTTACAGTCTTTTCAATGTCATTTTCAGTTTTCTCAAATTTATTGTCCATAAAAATCTTTTTCACAAGACACAGTCAACTGATGAGCTGATCACAGATTTTTATTGTTGTTATGCATCATCTATCCAAATTTCACAAATATTAGAGAAGATTTGTGAAAAATATTAACGTTTAACTATTTTAAGCCATGGAATTTGGCAGTCTTTTCAATGTCATTTTCAGTTTTCTCACATTTATATGCTCTGAAAAATGTTTTTCATGAGACACAGTCAACTGATGAGCTTATCACAGATTTTTATTATTGTTATGCATCATCTGTCCAAATTTCACAAATATTGGACTAGATTTGTGAAAATTAATAACATTTAACTATTTTAAGGCACCGTATTTGGCAGTCTTTTCAGTGTCATTTTCAGTATTTCTCAAATTTTTATGTTCTGAAAATATGCTTTTTATTAGACATAGTCAACTGTTTAGGTTAAGTTTATCAAAATTATTGTTCAACTATTTTAGTGTGGGAAATTTGTCAATTTTTAGAATTTAATTTTCACTTTTATCAAACATATTGTTCTTTTTCCAGGTGACCTTTTCCATACAGCGTGATGGCTTTTTTGGTGAACTGATTCTTCCTGTCTGGTCTGGGCTAATTCCTATAGAAAAAACAGACAGCAAAAGACAACAGCAAGAGCAATGCTATGTCTCATCCATGTGTACAATAGATGGTATATGGCAAGCTTTAGGACATTGTCAAATGGTGTGCTAAACCCTATTCCAGAAACCGATTGTAAGGAGGAATCTGCATCTGGCATTGGTAGTAAGGAGATGTCTTCAATGGGTATATATTCTTTTCTAAAGGACAATTATGGGTAATTTGTCACTTCTTACACAAACAAACTCAAATCAAAATATTTGATGTTTAATGTGAGTCTAGATGTTGTGAAATTGAAAAAAAAATATTGTAGATAATTCTCACTCTTCGCATACAAAATGTCAAACAACTACAATTCTGTCACACACTGTCAACTATTAAGCTTATCACAGATTTTTGTTATTGTTAAGCATCATCTCTCCAAATTTCACAAATATTGAACAAGTTTTGTGAAAGTTATTAACGTTTAACTAGTCTTTGCAATGTCATTTTTAGTTTTTTCACATTTATATGCTCTGAAAATTCTTTTTCATGAGACACAGTCAACTGATGAGCTTATCACAGATTTTTATTGTTTTTATGCATCATCTATCCAAATTTCACAAATATTAGACAAGATTTGTGAAAATTATTAAAGTTTAACTATTTTAAGCCATGGAATTTGGCAGTCTTTTCAATGTCATTTTCAGTTTTCTCACATTTATATGCTCTGAAAAATGTTTTTCATGAGACACAGTCAACTGATGAGCTTATCACAGATTTTTATTATTGTTATGCATCATCTGTCTAAATTTCACAAATCTTGAACAAGATTTGTGAAAATTATTAACGTTTAACTTTTCAAGGCACCGCATTTTGCAGTCTTTTCAATGTCATTTTCTGTTTTCTCAAGTTTATTGTCCAAAAAAAATCTTTTTCATGAGAGACAGTCAACTGATGAGCTTATCACAGATTTTTATTATTGTTATGCATCATCTTTCCAAATTTCACAAATATCGAACAAGATTTGTGAAAATTATTAACTTTTAACTATTTTAAGGCACCACATTTTACAGTCTTTTCAATGTCATTTTCAGTTTTCTCAAATTTATATGCTCTGAAAATTCTTTTTCATAAGACACATTCAACTGATGAGCTTATCACAGATTTTTATTGTTGTTATGCAAAATCTTGTCCAAATTTCACAAATATTAGACAATATTTGTGAAAATTATTAACGTTAAGCTATTTTAAGCCATGGAATTTGGCAGTCGTTTCAGTGTTATTGTCAGTTTTCTCAAATTTATTGTCCAAAAAAAATCTTTTTCACGAGACACAGTCAACTGATGAGCTTATCACAGATTTTTATTGTTGTTATGCATCATCTATCCAAATTTCACAAATGTTAGACAAGATTTGTGAAAATTATTAACGTTTAACTATTTTAAGCCATGGAATTTGGCAGTCTTTTCAATGTCATTTTCAGTTTTTTCACATTTATATGCTCTGAAAATTCTTTTTCACGAGACACATTCAACTGATGAGCTTATCACAGATTTTTATTGTTGTTATGCAAAATCTTGTCCAAATTTCACAAATATTAGAGAATATTTGTGAAAATTATTAACGTTAAACTATTTTAAGCCATGGAATTTGGCAGTGGTTTCAGTTTTATTGTCATTTTTTTCAAATTTTTTGTCCAAAAAAAACCTTTTTCACGAGACACAGTCAACTGATGAGCTTATTACAGATTTTTATTGTTATTATGCATCATCTATCCAAATTTCACAAATATTAGACAAGATTTGTGAAAATTATTAACGTTTAACTACGTTTAACTAACGTTTATCACACACCGTCAACTGTTAAGCTTATCACAGATTTTTGTTATTGTTAAGCATCATCTCTCCAAATTTCACAAATATTGAACAAGTTTTGTGAAAATTATTAACATTTAACTATTTTAAGGCACCGCATTTTGTAGTCTTTTCAGTTTCATTTTCAATTTTCTCAATTTTATTGTCCAAAAAAAAAATCTTTTTAATGAGACACAGTCAACTGATGAGCTTATCACAGATTTATATTGTTGTTATGCATCATCTATCCAAATTTCACAAATATTAGACAAGATTTGTGAAAAATCTTTTTGAGACACAGTCAACTGATGAGCTTATCACAGATTTTTATTGTTGTTATGCATCATCTTTCCAAATTTCACAAACATTAGACAAGATTTGTGAAAATTATTAACGTTTAACTATTTTAAGCCATTGAATTTGGCATTCGTTTCAGTGTTATTTTCAGTTTTCTCAAATTTATTGTCCAAAAAAATCTTATTCATGAGACACAGTCAACTGATGAGCTTATCACAGATTTTTATTGTTGTTATGCATCATCTATCCAAATTTCACAAATATTAGACTATATTTGTGAAAATTATTAACGTTTAACTATTTTAAGCCATAGAATTTTGCAGTCTTTGCAATGTCATTTTCAGTTTTCTCACATTTATATGCTCTGAAAAATGTTTTTCATGAGACACAGTCAACTGATGACCTTATCACAGATTTTTATTATTTTTAAGCATCATCTCTCCAATTTCCACAAATATTGGACAAGATTTGTGAAAAATATTAACGTATAACTATTTTATACCATGGAATTTGGTAGTCTTTTCAGTGTCATTTTCAGTTTTCTCACATTTATATGCTCTGAAAAATGTTTTTCATGAGACACAGTCAACTGATGAGCTTATCACAGATTTTTATTGTTGTTATGCATCATCTGTCCAAATTTCACAAATATTAGACAAGATTTGTGAAAAATATTAACGTTTAACTATTTTATACCATGGAATTTGGTAGTCTTTTCAGTGTCATTTTCAGTTTTCTCACATTTATATGCTCTGAAAAATGTTTTTCATGAGACACAGTCAACTGATGAGCTTATCACAGATTTTTATTGTTGTTATCCATCATCTGTCCAAATTTCACAAATATTAGACAAGATTTGTGAAAATTATTAACGTTTAACTATTTTAAGGCACCGCATTTTGCAGTCTTTTCAATGTCATTTTCAGTTTTCTCACATTTATATGCTTTGAAAAATGTTTTTCATGAGACACAGTCAACTGATGAGCTTATCACAGATTTTTTTTGTTGTTATGCATCATCTCTCCAAATTTCACAAATATTGGACAAGATTTGTGAAAATTATTAACATTTAACTATCTTAAGGCACCGCATTTGGCAGTCTTTTCAATGTTATTTTCAGTTTTTCTCAAATTTATATGTTCTGAAAATATCCTTTTTATTACACACAGTCATCTGTTTAGGTTAAGTTTATCAAAATTATTGGTCAACTATTTTAGTGTGGGACATTTGACAATTTTTAGAATTTAATTTTCACTTTTTACAATTATATTGTTCTTTTTTCAGGTGACCTTTTCCATACAGCGGGATGGCTTTTTTGGTGAACTGATTCTTCCTGTCTGGTCAGGGCTAATTCCTATAGAAAAAACAGACAGCAAAAGACAACATATAATTCTCACCCTTCACATACAAAATACCAAACAACTACAATTTTATTACACACTGTCAACTGTTAAGCTTATCATAGATTTTTGTTATTGTTAAGCATCAAATTCCACAAATATTGGACAAGACTTGTCAAAATTTTGAACGTTTAACTATTTTAGACCATGGAATTTGGCAGTCTTTTCAATGTAATTTTTAGTTTTCTCCAATTAATATGATCTTAAAAATCTTTTTCATTAGACACAGTCAACTGATGAGTTTTTCAGAGATTTTTATTGATTTTAAGCATCATTTGTACAAATTTCAAAAATATTGGACTAGATTTTTCAAAACTATTAACATTTAACTATTTTATTCCATGAAAATTGCCAGTCTTTTTAATGTAATATTCATTTTTCTCAATTATATTGTCTGAAAAAATCTTCTTCATTGGACCCAGTCAACTGATGAGGTTATTATTGTTGTAATGCATCATTTGTACAAATTTCACAAAGATTGGACCAGATTTGTCAAAATTATTAATGTTTAACTATTTTAAGTCATGGAATTTGGCAGTCTTTTCAATGTCATTTTCAGTTTTCTCAAAAATATATGTTCTGAAAAAATCTTTTTCATTTGACATTGTCAACTGTGCTTTTCACAGATTTTTTAGATGTTAAGCATGATTTGTACAAATTTCACAAATATTGGAGTAGATTTGCCAACATTATTAATGTTTAACTATTTTAAGTTATCGAATTTGGCATTTTTATGTACAGACACAGATGTGTCTGTACATATTGCCATCACCTGCGTCTGTCGTCGCCGATGGCGATGCCGATGCCGATGCCGGCGCCGTGCACTTTCCTTGTAAACACGACAAGTGGAGGGCAGTTTTACTTTTTGGCTTTATATTTACATAGCTGATGAATATTTATAAAACGCAGGTCAAGTTCGAAAATCAGCATGATCGGGCCATTATTGTAGAAGTTATGCTGTTTTTTCACTTTTCAGCATATTTTTCACATTTCCTCAGATTCAATTCTTAGGCATGTTAACAGTCTCATTATTAAACTAATAAGATACGTAAAGGTTTTTGTTTGACATTTCCTGCATCTTTACAACATTGTTAGTTGATTTTGTAAAAATGATGGTAAACTTGTTATCGTGTATTGTGTAATAAAGTTTCAAAAATGGAAATAAACTCATATCATTGCAGTTTGTCAGATTCAATCATTCACTATGTTCAGAATCTCAGAATGGAAGAAATTGGACATTTAACACTGCTCTATTGATATTTTTCCCATCTCATCAATTTTCTTAGTTGATCATATAAAAACGGCAGTAAACTGTTAATTTTGTTTTATGTTAAAAATTGTTAAAAATGGAAAAAAGAAAAAAACATTTCAGAACAGTGCTGTCTTGTTTATATTTTGGCATTTTCAAGTAGTGACTTTGAAGCTCCATTGGCCTGAAGACCTTTGCTAGTCACATTTTCTGAATATCCATGATACTAATATTTTATTATTAAAAATTGATGGTCATTATGCTGTTAAACATTATGTAATATTGTATCACAATTTGAAAAAAACTTATTTTGGGCACTGCTCCCATGATGACCATTTAAGAAAATCCATGTCACTTACTGTTCTCAAACAGTACAGTAAATATATATAGATGTGTCTGTACATATTGCCATCACAGTGTCTGTCGTCCCCGTCATCGCCGTCGCTGGCGCCGTGCACTTTCATTGTAAACACAATAAGTGGTAGGCAGCTTTACTTTTTGGCTTTATATTTCAAGAGCTGATGAATATTCATAAAACGCAGGTCAAGTTCGAAAATCAGCATGATCGGGTCATTATTGTAGAAGTTATGCTTTATTTTTCACTTTCCAGCATATATGCAACACTGTAAACATATTCCAAGGAAAACTGATAGGCCTGTTGTCATGAAACTCACAGGAGTAATCTATCTTACTAAAATGCAGGTCAAGTTAGAAAATCGGCATGATCAGGCCACTATTTTAGTAGTTATGCTTTTTTTTCACTTCTCAGCATATATGCAACACTGTAAACACAATATGAGAAAAACAGATAGGCCAATTGTCATTAAACTCACAGGAGTGGTCAATCCTTCTAAAACGCAGGTTGAGTTAAAAGAACAGCATAATCGGGCCATTGTTTTAGAAGTTATGTTGTTTTTTTACATTTTCTCAGATTCAATTCTTAGGCATGTTAACAGTTTCATTATTTAATTAATAAGATATTAAAAGTGTTTGTTTGACATTTCCTGCATCTTTACAACATTGTTAGTTGATTTTGTAATAATGATGGTTAATTGTACCACCAGCGTAGGCGCTGGCGGTACTCATGGTTTTAGTCCCGACCCGTATGTTCCGCCGGCTCCGCCGGCTCCGCCGGCTCCTGCGGCTCCGCCGCCAAGTCACCGTTACCGCTTCTCCTCCTAGACGGTAAGGGCCCCCGTACCCATCTCTTGGATTTAGGTCACCTATAATCTCATCTCGTTCCACGTAAAATTTGGGCTTTGTCGGTTTTGGGGTCTAGGTGTGGCACTCATTGCAATGCACCCTTGTCTAAAAATGTCAAAATTAAATGCTAATTATCTACCCTATGGAAGGAATTATGGGAAAATTTTCTACAGACGGCTTTCCAAAAGTCCTATGTGTAGATTTCAAATATGCCCTTGGATTTGACCTTTGACCTTTATTTCAAGGTCAAACGGGCCAAAATTTTCAAAACAAGGCAGCAAAGCTGTCAAATGTACAGACAAAAAGCAGGAAATAACTATGCACAAAATAGGCTACCGTCAATTCTGATGCAAAAGTACATTATGTTAAACTGCAAATTCAACATCAAATTTTAATTATGCTCAACAGGTAATACCAATGTAAGTAAAACGTGTAACAAGCATAAAGCTTCAGGCCCATGGGAGTTCAAGTTCACACTTTGAAAATGTATAACTTCCAGAAAAAGAAGCCAATTAGACTACTTTTCCAACCCCGGCTGCATTTTAGTCCTGCATTTCTTTTTTGAACATTTGGCAATCATAAGTAACATGGTTTTCCCATAATGGTCATCATGGCAGCAGCACCCATAATTGTTTTCTTCTATTCTGATGCAATATTACATATTGGTTAACAGCATAATGACCGTCAATTTTTAATAATAAAATATACGTATCATGGATTTTCAGAAAATGTGACTAGCATGGGTCTTCAAGCATGTAGAACTTCAAAGTCACACCTTGAAAATGCCAATATGTGAAATATGCTGAAAAGTGACGGCGCTGACGGCAAAGACAGACGCAGGTGATGGCAATATGTACAGACACATTTTTGACACATCTGTACATATTTACTGTACTGTTTGAGAACAGTAAGTGACATGGTTTTTCAATAGAGCAGTGTTAAATGTCCAATTTCTTCCATTCTGAGATTCTGAACATAGTGAATGATTGAATCTGACAAACTGCAATGATATGAGTTTATTTGCACTTTTGAAACTTTATTACACAATACACGATAACAAATTAACCCTCATTTTTACAAAATAAACTAACAATGTTATAAAGATGCAGGAAATGTCAAACAAACACTTTTAATATCTTATTAATTAAATAATGAAACTGTTAACATGCCTAAGAATTGAATCTGAGGAAATGTGTAAAAACAACATAACTTCTAAAATAATGGCCCGATTATGCTGATTTTTTAACTCAACCTGCGTTTTAGCAGGATTGACCACTCCTGTGAGTTTAATGACAATTGGCCTATCTGTTTTTCGTATATTGTGTTTACAGTGTTGCATATATGCTGAAAAGTGAAAAAAAAAGCATAACTACTAAAATAGTAACCTGATCATGCTGATTTTCGAACTTGACCTGCGTTTTAGTAAGATAGATTACTCCTGTGAGTTTCACGACAACAGGCCTATCGCTTTTCCTTGGAATGTGTTTACAGTGTTGCATATATGCTGAAAAGTGAAAAAACAGCATAACTTCTACAATAATGGCCCGATCATGCTGATTTTCAAACTTGACCTGCGTTTTATGAATATTCATCAGCTCTGTAAATGTTAAGCCAAAAAGTAAAACTGCCTTCCACTTATCGTGTTTACAATGAAAGTGCACGGCGCCGGCGCCGGCGATGACGGCGACGACAGACGCAGGTGATGGCAATATGTACAGACACATCTATATATATATTTACTGTACTGTTTGAGAACAGTAAGTGACATGTTTTTTCTTAAATGGTCATCATGGGAGCAGTGCCCAAAGTAGGTTTTTTTCAAATTTTGATGCAATATTACATAATGTTTAACAGCATAATGACCATCAATTTTTAATAATAAAATATTAGTATCATGGATATTCAGAAAATGTGACTAGCAAAGGTCTTCAGGCCCATGGAACTTCAAAGTCACAACTTGAAAATGCCAAAATGTAAATAAGACAGCACTGTTCTGAAATGTTTTTTTTCCCCATTTTTAACAATTTTTAACATAAAACAAAATTAACAGTTTACTGCCATTTTTATATGATCAACTTAGAAAATTGATGAGATGGGAAAAATATCAATAAAGCAGTGTTAAATGTCCAATTTCTTCCATTCTGAGATTCTGAACATAGTGAATGATTGAATCTGACAAACTGCAATGATATGAGTTTATTTCCATTTTTGAAACTTTATTACACAATACACGATAACAAGTTTGCCATCATTTTTACAAAATCAACTAACAATGTTGTAAAGATGCAGGAAATGTCAAACAAAAACTTTTACGTATCTTATTAGTTTAATAATGAGACTGTTAACATGCCTAAGAATTGAATCTGAGGAAATGTGAAAAATATGCTGAAAAGTGAAAAAACAGCATAACTTCTACAATAATGGCCCGATCATCCTGATTTTCGAACTTGACCTGCGTTTTATGAATATTCACCAGCTCTGTAAATATAAAGCCAAAAAGTAAAACTGCCCTCCACTTATCGTGTTTACAAGGAAAGTGCACGGCGACGGCATCGGCATCAGCATCGGCATCGGCGACGACAGACGCAGGTGATGGCAATATGTGTCTGTACATAAAAATGAATTTTTTTACGAAAAAAAAATTATTTCCCCTGTTATTCAGACACCACACAGACTTAACCAATAATATTATTGGAAAGTGTTACCCTTTCCTCCCCGTGAATTTGGGGTCAATCGGTGCATTTTCACGGGAGTAGCGGCCATAAGATACCGAAACTGAAAACTGTCTCTAATTCGGGAACCGTTAATGCTAGAGACCCATTCTTTTTTGCATTTTGTAGAGCATGTAAAGCCCAACACTGGAAGTGGTCTCCGTTTTTTTTGTATTCCATGCGGTTTTCGAGTTACGCTGTATCAAAAAGTTCATATTGGTGGTGAAAGCAAAATGTGCAGTACGGTAATGGATAATAAATTTTGAACTCCGGAAAAATAAAACACAAGGCTTGGCAAAGCAGACAACTTGTGGTCAAAAATGACATTATTTCATCAAATTTGAACATCTGGAACTTCAGAGCACCTCCCATTTCAAGAATTTTGACCAAAATGACCTTTTCTTTATTTTAATAAATTTTTTTCTGTAGGAAATTTATGGCACATTATGGTAACTCCAAAATTATAACATTTAGTCCCTTATATCTCCAAAACTGGCAGAGATAGGTCCATAGTTACTATTGAAGTTGAATAGGAAGTCATATACTGGCAATCTCAATGTGACCTTGAAATTGACCTTTGACCTACTTTTCACCATGAACTGAACTTTGCAAATTTTGGTTCCCTTTTATCTCCAAAACTGGCAGAGATAGGTCCATAGTTACTATTGAAGTTGAATAGGATGTCATATACTGGCAATCTAAATGTGACCTTAAAATTGACCTTTGACCTACTTTTCACCATGAACTGAACTTTGCAAATTTTGCTTCCCTTTTATCTCCAAAACTGGCAGAGATAGGTCCATAGTTACTATTGCAGTTGAATAGGAAGTCATATACTGGCAATCTAAATGTGATCTTAAAATTGACCTTTGACCTACTTTTCACCATGAACTGAACTTTGCAAATTTTGCTTCCCTTTTGTCTCCAAAGTTACGCTGTATCAAAAGGTACATATTGGTGGTGAAAGCAAAATGTGCTGTACGGTAATGGATAATAAATTTTGAACTCTGGAAAAATAAAACATAAGGCTTGGCAAGGCAGACAACTTGTGGTCAAAAATGACATTATTTCATCAAATTTGAACATCTGGAACTTCAGAGCACCTCCCATTTCAAGAATTTTGACCAAAATGACCTTTTCTTTATTTTAATAAATTTTTTTCTGTAGGAAATTTATGGCACATTATGGTAACTCCAAAATTATAACATTTAGTCCCTTATATCTCCAAAACTGGCAGAGATAGGTCCATAGTTACTATTGAAGTTGAATAGGAAATCATATACTGGCAATCTCAATGTGACCTTGAAATTGACCTTTGACCTACTTTTCACCATGAACTGAACTTTGCAAATTTTGGTTCCCTTTTATCTCCAAAACTGGCAGAGATAGGTCCATAGTTACTATTGAAGTTGAATAGGATGTCATATACTGGCAATCTAAATGTGACCTTAAAATTGACCTTTGACCTACTTTTCACCATGAACTGAACTTTGCAAATTTTGCTTCCCTTTTATCTCCGAAACTGGCAGAGATAGGTCCATAGTTACTATTGAAGTTGAATAGGAAGTCATATACTGGCAATCTTACTGTGACCTTGAAATTGACCTTTGACCTACTTTTCACCATGAACTGAACTTTGCAAATTTTGCTTCCCTTTTATCTCCAAAACTGGCAGAGATAGGTCCATAGTTACTATTGAACTTGAATAGGAAGTCATAAATTGGCAATCTAAATGTGACCTTGAAATTGACCTTTGACCTACTTTTCACCATGAACTGAACTTTGCAAATTTTGCTTCCCTTTTATCTCCAAAACTGGCAGAGATAGGTCCATAGTTTCTATTGAACTTGAATATGAAGTCATATACTGGCAATCTAAATGTGACCTTTAAATTGACCTTTGACCTATTTTTCACCATGAACTGAACTTTGCAAATTTTGGTTCCCTTTTATCTCCAAAACTGGCAGAGATAGGTCCATAGTTACTATTGAAGTTGAATAAGAAGTCATGTACTGGCAATTTACTGTGACCTTGAAATTGACTTTTGACCTGCCTTACGATGAACTTAACTTTGATTGTACCATTTTTAGTCATATATGTTTTTTGCATATTTTGAAAATTCTTGTTGATTGCTTTTTACAGCTTGTCAAGCACAAGACTGGTGGCTGTGTCCCTTATTTTGTGTATGTGGGGGTTTATACGAATGTGCTTGCTCCAGCTGGTGGTACAATATTTGGAGGCGGTATCGCCTCTCTGATCCTCTAGTTTTTTTCTGTACGAAATTTATGGCACATTGTTGTAACTCCAAAATTATAACATTTAGTCCCTAATATCTCCAAAACTGGCAGAGATAGGTCCATGGTCACTATTGAAATTGAATAGGAAATCATATACTGGCAATCTAAGTGTGACCTTGAAATTGACCTTTGACCTACTTTTCATCATGAATTGAACTTTGCAAATTTTGGTTCCCTTTTATCTCCAAAACTGGCAGAGATAGGTCCATAGTTACTATTGAACTTGAATAGGAAGTCATATACTGGCAATCTAAGTGTGACCTTGAAATTGACCTTTGACCTACTTTTCATCATGATATGAAGTTTACAAATTTTGGTTCCCTTTTATCTCCAAAACTGGCAGAGATAGGTCCATAGTTACTATTGAACTTGAATAGGAAGTCATATACTGGCAATCTAAATGTGACCTTGAAATTGACCTTTGACCTACTTTACACCATAAACTGAACTTTGCAAATTTTTAATGCTTTTATTTTCAAAACTGGCAGAGATACGCCCACAGTTACTATTGAATTTGAATAGCAAGTCATATGAGGCAATTTACTGTGAAAAGTGACCTTAAAATTGACCTTTGACCTACTTTTAACCATGAACTGAACTTTGCAAATTTTGGTTCCCTTTTATTTCCCTTTTATCTCCAAAACTGGCAGAGATAGGTCCATAGTTGCTATTGAACTTGAATAGGAAGTCATATACTGGAAATTTACTGTGACCTTGAAATTGACCTTTGACCTACCTTACTATGAACTGAACTTTGATTGTACCATTTTTAGTTATATATTTTTTTTTGCATATTTTGAGAATTCTTGTTGATTGCATTTTTTACAGCTTGTCAAGCACAAGACTGGTGGTGGTGTCCCTTTTTTGTGTGTGTGGGGGTCTATACGATCGCGCTTACCCCAGCTGGTGGTACAATATTCGGAGGCGGTATCGCCTCTCTGATCCTCTAGTTTGTTATCGTGTATTGTGTAATAAAGTTTCAAAAATGGAAATAAACTCATATCATTGCAGTTTGTCAGATTCAATCATTCACTATGTTCAGAATCTCAGAATGGAAGAAATTGGACATTTAACACTGCTCTATTGATATTTTTCCCATCTCATCAATTTTCTTAGTTGATCATATAAAAATGGCAGTAAACTGTTAATTTTGTTTTATGTAAAAAAATGTTAAAAATGAAAAAAAACATTTCAGAACAGTGCTGTCTTGTTTACATTTTGGCATTTTCAAGTTGTGACTTTGAAGTTCCATGGGCCTGAAGACCTTTGCTAGTCACATTTTCAGAATATCCATGATACTAATATTTTATTATTAAAAATTGATGGTCATTATGCTGTTAAACATTATGTAATATTGCATCACAATTTGAAAAAAACCTATTTTGGGCACTGCTCCCATGATGACCATATAAGAAAAACCATGTCACTTACTGTTCTCAAACTTACAGGAAAGAAACATGGGACTAAAATATAGCTTCAGTAGGCAATGCAATCTGCCAGTTAAACAGTTTTTTTGTGAAATTTTAATTTTTCACATATTGGCATTTTCAAGGTGTGACTTTGAAGTTCCACAGGCTTGAAGACCCATGCTTGTCACATTTTCTGAAAATCCATGATACGTATATTTTATTATTAAAAATTGATTGTCATTATGCTGGTAACCATTATGTAATATTGCATCAGAATAGAAGAAAACACAATTTTGGGTGCTGCTGCCATGATGACCATTATGGGAAAACCATGTTACTTATGATTGCCAAACTTTCAAAAAAGAAATACAGGACTAAAATGCAGCTTGAGTTGGAAAAGCAGTCTAATTGACTTCTTTTTCTGGAAGTTTTACATTTTCAAAGGGTGAACTTGAACTCCCATGGGCCTGAAGCCTTATGTTTGTTACACATTTTACATACATTGGTATTACCTGTTGAGCATAATTAGAATTTGATGTTGAATTTGCAGTTTAACATAATGTACTTTTGCATCAGAATTGACAGTAGCCTATTTTGTTAATTCCTGCTTTTTGTCTGTACATTTGACAGCTTTGCTGCCTTGTTTTCAATGTTATTTTCAGCTTCTCAAATATATTGACTGAAAATATATTAAACACAGTCATCTATTTAGCTAAACTTTTTCAAATGTTTTTATGTTTAACTATTTTAATCTGGGAAATTTATCACTTTTTAATATTTAATTTACACTTTTTTCAAATATATTTTGTCAAATGGTGTGCTAAACCCCGATTCCAGAAACTTATTGTAAGGAGGAATCTGTACCTGGTATTGGTAGTAAGAAGTCTTGAATGGGTATATGTTGTTTTCTAGGTCACATTTCTGGACAATTTGTCACCTCTACACAAGCAAACAAATTATCACATTTGATGTTTCTTTGGAGACTGAATGATATATTGAATGATATATATGATATATTGGCGTATTAAAATATTTGTTTTCAATAATTCTCACTCTTCTCATATAAATTGCCAATAAGCTGCATTTCTGTTACACACAGTCATTTGATAAGCTTATCACAGATATCTGCAGTTGTCAAATGTCATTTTTTCAAAATTAAAAAGAAATAAAATATAATTGACAAAATTGTTAATATTTAATTATATTCATGATGGTAATTTTGATACATTTTAAGTCTTATTGCAGATCGTGCTCTGCCACCACGTCACTGTTACTGTTTCTCCGGGGCCGTAGCGATAGTCCGAAGGTTCAATAGTCCGAAGGTTCATTGGTCCGAATGTTCACTATAGAACTTTCGGACCAATGAACCCTTGATTAGAAAATCGATAAAAATGTTACCACTTTTCGGACCAATGAACCTTCGGACCAATGAACCTTCGGACTATCGAGACGCCCCCGTTTCTCCTCTTAAACTGTAAGAGACCATGTATCCATCTCTTGTATGTAGGTCAGATATAATCTCAACTTGATCCATGTGAATTTTGGGTGCGCGGTGCTGGGGTGTAGGTGTGGTGTTCGTCACATTGCACCCTTGTCCAAAATTTGCAAAATGAAATGCAAAATATCTCCCAAACTGAAGGCATTGCAGGAAAAGTTTCTATGGATGACTGAAAGTGGTATGTGGGATTTAAAATATGCCCATTTAAGGTTAAATGGGCCAAAATTTTCTTTAAAATTTTTTTTCATTCATGCTGATTTTCTGAATCTACTCAGACCTATCCTATAATATTATGGGCAGGTATTACCCTTAGGGTTATCTTTCATCTTCGTGAGTTTGGGGTCAGTTGGTGCATTTTTATGGGAGAAGCAGCCAGATTTCTTGACTGCAATCTCTAATCCTGGAACCATAAATGCTAGAAACTTTTTGTTTAGTGCATTTTATAGATCTTGTCAAGCACATCACTGGGGATGGTGTCTGTTTTTGTTTTCCATATGGTATACGAGTTGCACCATATCAGAAAGTACAATGTTGCAATATCCATTGGTGAAATAAAATGTGAAATAACTCCAAAATTAGGGGTACCCCCATAGTTACTATAGACATTCAATAGGAGGTCATATACTTGCAATCTGTCACCTTGAGATTGACCTTTGACCTAATTTTCAATTTGAACTGAACTTTACAACTCTCTGTCCCTTATATTTCCAAAACTGCCAGAGATATGCCCACAGTTACTATAAAACTTGAATAGGAAGTCACATACTGGCAATCTGTCACCTTGAATTTGACCTCTGACCTACTTTTCACCATGAACTGAACTTTGCAACTTTTTTTGTCCCTTATATCTCCAAAACTGCCAGATACTTGCCCAAAGTTACTATTAAACTTGAACAGGAAGTAATATATTGGCAATATATGACCTTGAAATTTACTTTTGCCCACTTTTCACCATGAACTGAACTTTGCAAGTTTTCCATCAATATATCTCCAAAACTGGCAGAGATATGCCCATAGTCATACATTGGCAATCTAACTGTGACCATGAACTTGACCCTAGACCTACTTTTTACCATGAACTGAACTTTGCAAATTTTCTGCCCCTTATGTCTCCAAAACTGGCATGCCCACAGATACTACCGAACTTGAATAAGAACTCGTATGTTGACAGTCTTCCTGTGGCCTTGAATTTGACCCTTGACCTACTTTTAGCATGAAGCGCACTTTTCAAATTTCCAAGCTCTGATATATACAATTGAACTTGGATGGGAAGTCCTATATTCTCATTCTTACTGCAACCTTGAATTTGAACTTTACTTCTCCCCACAATTTGTTATAAATTGTAATATATGTATTCTTCAAAAAATTGAGGAATGTTGTTTACCGTATTTTGTCAAGCACAACACTTAAGGTGGTTTCCCTTTTTTGTTTCTATAAGAATGTGCTTACTCCAGCTGGTTTTCACCTTTCTCAAATGAATTGTGAAAAAAAAACTCTTTAATTACACATAGCAGATTAACTTGTTTTTTTTTTTTTTTTTGTTTTTTTTGTTTTTTTTTTTTTACTTAAGTGGTATACATTTCACAAACATTAGACTAGATTTTTAAAAGTATTTTTATCCATGGAATTTGCCAGTTTTTTATAGTTGTTATCAGTTTTCTCAAATATGTTGTCCTAAATATTACTTTCATTACATACAGTTAACTGATCAGCTTATTTTAGATTATTTCAGTTGCTAATTAAGCCACAGTTGTACAAGTTTTACAAACATGACAGTACATCTCGCAGAGTTATTAACATTTACCTATTTTAATCTGTTGAATTTAGCAGTTTTTTAAATGTAATTTTCACTCTTTTAAAATGTTTTAAAAATATGCAGTTACACAGTCATCAGAAATTACACAGTGTAACTGATGAACTTATCACATTTCTGTTGCTGTTAAGCAGCATTTGTACAAGTATCACAAATAATGGACTAGATTTGTCAAAATTATTATTGCTTAACTATTGTAAGCCAGTTACACCAGATTTGCCAGTTTTTAAATGTAATAATAAAATATATTGTCCAAAAAATCTTTTTCGTGATACACAATCAACTGATAAGCTTACATGTATCTCAGATTTATACAGTTGTTAAGTTTCAGTTGTACAAATGTCACAACCATTGGACTTGTTATGTCATTATTCTTCACATTTAACTGTTTTTATCATCGGAATTTGTTTTTATCATCAGTCTTAAGTCTAGTTTTCACTTCTCAAAAATTCACTTCAATTACACACAGTCAACAGATAAGCTTACCTCAATCATAATCAAGTTCCTCTTTCTAGACTGAAACACAGATGTAGGTCTAACGTTTAAAAACCAACCTTATTAGATTTTAGCTCACATAAACCTGTACATACACTGTAGATTCATGTGTGGACATACAAAGACGTAGATGTCATATACAGCTACATGTAGTATGTTGATATCATAATGTGGTAGGTACTTATTGCAACAGAGACGATCATATTTTCCTCCAGGTGGCGTTATAGTACTGCCCAGTTTGTCAAACATGGCGAAAACTGTTCAGATAAAAGCAGTGGACCAATTTAGAATCGCCATTGACCTACATAATAATATTTCATTTTGGGTGTTTTCTTCTGGTTTCTTTTTTAAATATATTTAACACAAATGCACTATATATATATATATGCATTTTGATTTTAGTAAATTTTTAATCAAGTTTTGCTTGTAAGATAAGGGTGAGGGTTGGACAGAAAAGCTTTAGCCCCTCCCCCATAAAGCAAATTGAACCTACTCTCTGGGAAGAGTTGTTACACCTTACGTGATCAGGGAGTGGATGCGAGGCGGTCTGGAAACTAAGTATACGAATATTTATGTTTTAACCTATTCAGAATAACGTTTCAATGTATCAGTGTTAGGGATTTAATGTTCACTTATTTATAATTGATTTTATAAGAAGTGCTGTGACACGTGCATGCATAAAAATGGTTTGGCCATTCCCCAGTGTTTCCCCCACAACATTTTGCTTCCTCCATTACTTCACCTTATCACGTCCTATGGAAATGTCAATTATTTCGAACTTCGTTAGTAGAAAAAGTATCGTCAGTTGAAGACGTACAAGGAGTATATTTGCAAGAAGCAGACAAAAAGGGGAAATGCTGTGGAATCTCCCATTTAAATTCCCATTTACTAACATGTAAATATTTGTAGTAAGCGGTTGGAGGTCGAAATAAAAGCATAACAGACAGTAGGTACACTGTATAAGTATTACACTTCTAATTTCGGCACGATTTCACTAGTCCAGTCGTACTATTTCAGTCCGTTGAATATATAAGTTGAATTATAGATACACTGTACAGATTTTTGTATGACGGGAGCTTTAAAAATTGTGGGTTCACTGGCCAACAATGTAAACCCTTCAAGGCATAGGGGGCGAACTGATAGCGCAAAACAAATGTTAATCATTCTGTTGATACATCATGTTGATACCTTTAAAATAAAGCATTGGGTACTAGAAACATGGCATGTCTAAGACTGCGTGGTCGTCAGATACAGGTTTGGTTTATTTCAGTAAAGATATCTGCCCCTTATGCCTTTCAACGTGCTCTATTCTCGTAAGACCTTCAAGTTTGCCGCCAAGGCCTTTGTTAAATGGTACTACAATAATGATTACCCTCTACCAGGGCCACAGATTGATTTTTCACTAGATACACGTTTTCACAGATATGTTTCTAGTTAAATGATGGTAATTTTCTGCCCTGCATGCGTCAGAGAAAAGTGCACATGAAATCAGCGGCCCTGGGAGATTGTTGGTTTTGATACACGCGACCAAGAAAGTTCGGAAACGTGAAATTGTTTTTCAATAATCAAAAAAAAAAAAAAAAAAAAAAAAAAAAAAAAAAATAGGTAATGTGTTGGGAAAATCTTTTGTGTAAATAAAGATTAACAAATTGTGGATTCATTAACCAACAATATTTGGTTGAAATATTAATCGTACTAATAATGGTTATTTTATAACTATTTAAAATAACGACGTTTCCGAACTTTTTAGGGCGAAAGTACCAGCAAGGTAACGAGTGGTGACTTGGCGTTACGTTGTCGTGCGAATAAAATACGCATAAATATGGAAACTTTTGATTGTCCAGAAAAGCTTAAATAGCTCAATTTTACATATTTTTTCATATGACAAAAGTGAGTGTTTAGAAAGATCATTTGAAAGTTACAACAATTTACTAATATATATTCTCGACAGCGATTTTCATGATATGTTCCTTTTTCCATGTTTTATGCTATGGTAATAATAAATCAAATACATCATGTAAATATAGAAATAGCCACAAGTTATTGATCTTATTAGTCAGTGACGCACACATTTTGTGTAATAATTGATGAACTGCTTTGTATCTTTTTAATCACTGTCAATTTCTCAAATTTGTTCTGATTTTTTTAAAGAAATGCTTGTAGATATTGATAACACCAAACCATAAACGAGTAGTAAAGTTGACCGTTTATTGGTGAAATGTAATACATTTGTTGTATATGTTACACCTTTGAGATATAACTTTGTCTAACATGCATGTCTTACGGATATTCAAAGTGATTAAGTAGTGATTTAAGTGCTCTTAAACTTGGTGGTTTTACAATAAAATACTTATATATAATTAATACATAGTTGTTTGGCACTAAATAAAGACTCCCCAAATATACCAAATGTCTTAGTTATTTCTTTGACGGTTGCGTTTTTCAGCGGCAACCTGGGGTTGGGCTTCAAACTTGTCTTACGTTTCTAAAATTTCTTTAATGTATTACGATTTTTTAAAAAATTTACTTAGGTTACTACAATAATTTCATTGACTCGGTGGTACCCCTCGGGTTTGGGTTCGTTTCTTGGTTCGGGTACTTGGAAATCATTGAATACTTTTCAAGGGGCTTTACAGAAATTTCCCTTTGGTTACTATAAGAGGAAAGTCTTCCCGAGGAGGGTGGGTGGGAACAGTTAGAGGAGTAGGTAACGCGCTTGCCTTTGAGTCAAAAAGTCCCAAGTTCAAAACCTGGCGCTCCTGGGTCCCAGAAAATTACCTTTTGCAAAAAAATATTCAAATAAACAAGGTAAACTAATACAAGAGGCTCTATAGGTAAGACATGTGAACTGGAGAACGAGAGTTAAAGGGGAAAGAAGGTGAAAAATGAAAGGAAATTCAACATACAAATATCTGTACATTATTTTTATTATTTATTGTTTCAACAAATTCCAAGTAATTTCAACAAAGTTTTATACAAAACAAAATACGTGAAGTTACGTTTTTTCTACATTAATAGCAATCATTACAATAGCGTCAAATTTCTAAAAAATTCTATAAATTATGCTTTTACAAAAAAATACAAGAAGTCTAAGCACAAGTAGTAGACTAAGTAACACTTATGAAGGATTTTATGCACTTTGGAAATTGCAGCTCAAACAGCAGATTCTATTTATTTATATAAAAGAGAATTTCGACATAATTCTTACCAAAACAAAATTCATATAATTGACCAGGACTGGTAGATAAATTGAAATCATATCGTACTTGTCAAATTTTGTTCAAAGTTGACGATAATAATTGATTACTCATTCCATTGAGGAGCAAAGTGTCCAATTTCAGTGGTGTGAATGATATCGAAATTCCAAAATGCATATAATCTGACATAGGCGTCTTCCCCTCACGTGCACTCGCACTCACGCACGCTGTTCTATGCCGTCGTGCTGATTCTCGCACAGAAAATGGTAGACAACAATAGTCATTTTTAAGAATCGAGTGTTTTATGTTTTGTTTTCATTTCATTACATCCTTAATATTGGTAGGTTAATGGCACGAATTTGAGCGAAAACTTAAATTTGCACACATGCGAATCAGGAACGGCATAAAGACATGGTCAATTTCCAAGCTTATTCTAGTCATGTCAATTTAAGAAAAATATACAAACAAAACTGAAAAGATTACGCAGAGAGAAAAACGGTGACTTAAAATTCATTAATCCATAAATGCTAACACACTTACTCTGGTCTCCGGTGCTCAGTGATCAAGACACACTTAGCAAAAATACCCCAAGAGGACGCGCGGGACTGGCATCTAATCAGACCTTTTTCTCTCAATCACCCCTCAATCACAACCAAAGAAATATCAATTAATAATAAATATTTTTATGCATATGAACAAAGACGTTTTCCAGGGCCGCACTTACATTTCTGCTTTGCGATATTGGCAAAAAGTCGAACAACACACAAATGAGCTCATGCAATGCTGATTAATTTTGGTGGCCCCAGGAAGGGACAATTTTTATGGTAACATATATTCCCCTACTGCGATAACGAATGCGCAGTAATTTCGTGAAAATCCCTATTTCTCCTCTGGTTTCATTTTCTTAACATTGTTTTAGACCCCTCCCAGCGCAGTACATGTGTATCTGTCACTGATCAGACACAATATCAAAACACCGAAACCAAAGTAAGTTCATTCTTAACATGCGTCACAAACGTATATCCACAATTTAAAAAAGGATCGTTTCTTATACATGGGCAATTCTGCAATCACGTGGACAAATTTTATCTTTTTCATAACGCTATAATTCCCAAAGCATTATAACTTGAAGTACAGTGTTTGTAAGTTAAATTAACAACTTGTTCTTTTCTCAAACTTAACGGTCACTGTATGAAACCGTTTGTCTCTCAAAAGTTTCATGTAATGAAGTTGAGATATTTTTCTTATCGGAATCTTAGAATTCAATTCAATTCAATTTGATTCAAAATAAATATTTAAAATATCTTCAAATGCACAGCTAAGTGCCCACAGACAATTTTTTACCTTCAACTAGAAAATCAATAGGGCTGGCGCAGTACTCTACCTAAAAATCGCATAATAATAATAATAATAATAATAATAATAATAATAATATTTGATAACTATCATTTTTGTTTTCACTCATCATTTCAGCAAAATACTTTTGCACTAAAATTATTTTGTTAAAGGTGAACTCCAAAAAGTGTCGTATTTAAGTTTGAGAATTGATGGGTACTTACTTCCGACACAATAATAAATATACATAATAAATAAAATACCTTGAAACGATATGAGCGGATAGAGTACTGTACTACGATTTAGAAAGAATGTATCATATATAACCAGCGACATGCAGGGTCGACGCCATTCATTTCTTTTTTTTTTCTCTGATCAGAAGTTTCGTTAAAAATTCTTGCTGCGTACAACAATTATTTTATACAAATTTTATGCAGAATATTACTATCCAAGGCAAAGATTACATTTCATATCAAATGTCAACCCTGCAAATAAACTACAAGACAAACTTCAACAAGCGAGACAATCTTGGCATGGGCTCAGGCGATGTCCAACATGAATCTGGTGTCTTTGATCGGCGACGCATCCAATCACCCGGTAAACAGCAGTTGGGAGTCACTGAAATAAACGAAGAAAATCACATTCATGACACAGTTTGATGAAGCAGTATGTGTATATCTTTACAACATGCTATTTGGAACACAAGGGATTATGTTAACCAAACACTATTTTGCCATTCCTATTCTTTTCTACCCTATGGACACTGTTTAATGACAACATACTTCTTTGCATTCATACGTAAGATGCGATATGAAAGGACCAGGCGCCCGGATAACAGAAATATTCTCGGAAATGAAAGTCAGTGAATGAAAACATTTGGCAGATGGGCCCAATTAGTTTAAAATTAACAAGATCTAAAAAAAAACATTATCTAGGCAAGTTTTCACTGACTAAGCCAGGGTTTTCAGGGGGAGGAAACGAATATACATTATCTGGATTTCGTCTAGTTTCGTTTCATGTACATTTTTTTCGCTTTTCATTTGTTCTTGTTCTTGTTTTGATTTGTTAATTAGGAAGGGAGAAGGGATACCTCTTAAATTAAGAGAAGGACACTGTACCCCCGCCCACCCCCACCCACCCCTCACCTCCCCAACCTGGTCCCGTCGTTTCAAGGAATGCAATGACACAATAGTTCAACATCTTGTTACCGAACGTGCATTTGTCTGTTTGAAGTTTACTTTCATATACAATATATGTTTGATTTTTTGAAAACAGGTCAATGACCTCGCCAATAAAAGAACTAGGAGAATGTAGATACCTACCCAATCGTCTTACTTGTTGAGGACTTGTTCAGACCTTTGGACAGCTGCAATAAGCCCCTCACTTCCTCATTGGCAAGTGCGTTTCTTCTCTGAAATTACAGAAAATAAATCATTCAAACTCTGAGCTGATTTTGAAATTCTAATGAAGAGTGTATTGAACATAAGTGCAATGTTCCCACAGTCATAAGGACTAAAATGTCCCTGTGCGAAACGCATCATTTGGGCAAACGTCGTCTACACAAAATACACAACGTTATATTATATCATCTATACAATACTACGGCAGTTTCCTGTCATTTTCTGTGCTACATTTTTGGCCTACATGTGGAAATTGCAGCAACGTACCAAGAACCTCTGTCTTCTCCATCTTCTACTGACCTTGGTCCTACCTGAACACCTCTCACTGAAATGCTCACCTGTATTACATAATAATGTACAGGTCACCCGCTTTTTGAAGGCAAGTTTCGATTTAAACTTGTTTTTGTTATTTGATATGGCGCAAGGGGTCCTAATCCCGGGATGGTGATTTAGGTATTTCTGCTATCATATTGGCAAAAATAATAACATCTTATCAACCATTTAGTTTGATATCACCTGTACCGATTGTGTTAGAGAAGACAAGATGCGTTTTTTGTTTACCCGATTTGTACAGAACGTTAAAATTAGTGGCAGCGTTCATTAGGACCTAGAGTGAGTACAGCTTAGTTAAAGGGATAATAACTCTTCCTTTTGGCTAAAAAATGAATTTTCCTGGAGTAAACAACAATTTTCCCATACTTACCAATGGTTAATGAATCCATTTTTACATTCAAAGTTAGTCCCTGTTTTTTTTCTAAAAAGTTTGTTTTTTTGTTAAAATCTCTTAAGAGATTATAACAGAGTCTAGCCATCAATGAAGGTCACGTGGTCTGAAGACAAGCTTAGATATCAGAATAATAGCTATAACTGCCATTTTTGTGGTAAAACAGAATATATTGTATTTGTATGAGTTATTCACAATGTTTTTATTGTGAAATATAGATCTCATACGAAGAGTTATTATCCCTTTAACTAGAGCTCTCACAGCTAGGATTTACTTAACAGATGTGTTTTATAAAGTACATAAAAAACTAATACTGACTCAGACTAGGTGTAAATGTTCTCACCTCCCTTGAGAAGATACAGCCCAGCTGTCGTATGAGAGGGTACCACTGAGGAGGGGGGAGGCTGATCACAATTCACACGAAATAAAATCATCAATTCACAAACCACAGTTTATAAAACTTTATTCATATTTCACTGAAAATGTGCGTCAAAAATCACTGAACCACCGGGTATAATGACTTTCTTTCACGAATAACGGAGAGTAAAAAGTGCCATGTACGAGTCACAGGAATGGGGTGCTTCACGCTAAATAAAATGAACGTTTCACGCATCTTGGGAAGTAAATAATGGCTTTCAAGGGTAAGGAAAATACCCAATGGAAGCCTCGTATGAGGCTGTGATAACTAACGTACGAACAATACTGCCAAAATGTTTCAATCACCTTTGCGAAAGAAACTTCAGCTACAACTACCTACTCTTAGAATATTACTTTTGCAAGGTTGAAGATGTTACCCCCCTCCCAAGCATCAAATTTAACTACCAGCCCAGACGCGGGTACCAGCCCAGGGGTAGCGGCGTCTGATCTACCAGTGAATTCAGGATCATTCGGTGCCCAGTCTGGTAGTTGGCTAGGCCTAGTATAGTATATGTTAGATTCACGACATTAACTCTTAAACTAAAATAGGTTTCCAACACTATCCATGAATTATTACTCGAATAACATCTTTATTCCCCCAGTCCAGGCTAACGTTGGCTTCACTAACACAACTGGGTGGTTTTTGCGGAGGCCGTCACAATCATGGTTGAGACAGCGTCATAAACCAGACACCGCAGCCTGTGGCACATTTTTCTTATGAACAAAGATTGTTCACTTAAAATAATCTTCACAGTGGCAGATAGATTAGCTAAAAAAGGGGAATGAAAAAGAGTTAAAGGCCAAAACGAGTAAAGTAGATTTAGCAAAGACGTGTAAAAATAATCACTTTGTTTAAAAGCAGGAGATGCCAGGCCTTATAAACGGATTCTAGGCGTTAACTAACCCTACCCGCAGATCTTTTAGCTCTAACACCCATCTATACCACATAATCCGCGAATTAACCAGCACACCGTATATGTATTTACCACCGCGCTCTTCCATTTGGTTTCAAATACAACAAAACCAGCCTTCAGTGTGTGTGTGTGTGAGTGTGTGTGTGCGTGTATGCTGTAACACACTTTTTATCATAGTCGTAAACTCTCCTGACACATCTACTGACACTCTGCCACCCCCCCCCCCCCGGGCCAAGCACCGACCAATCTGCGTCCTAGGTGCAGTTACAGTTTGCTTGAGTCCATCATATTACTAAATTTTTCATCTACCCATCAGTACAAGTGATGGCCTTTAATTTTAAGTTTAAATAGCATGTCATCACTGCCCATTACTTATTGCGTCAGTGAAATTTCATTTTCCTATACAAATATCTCATACATATTAGACACGTGGCCTTTAACGAGCACACCCTAATGCTAAATGTGTGTAAATTTGGTGACATTTGGTGATGTCATTTTAATTTAATAAACATTTCTTTTCCCCTGTGAAAATCACAACATTTTATGCACTTCCATTTTAAATGGCTTCCTTAATTTACCCCTCTAGTACAGCCTTAGTAGACTGTTTTCATGTCAGTGTTTCCACCATGTGTCATATATCTGTCTGTACACATGACAGCATTTCTGCCTTGTCACTGGTGTACAGCATGTTCTCAGAAAAAATCTTCCTCCTTTAGAAGTCCAAATAAACCGGAGTGACGGGAAAAGTACGTTACATACACCTGTACATACACTGTAGATTCATGTGTGGACATACGTAGATGTCATATACAGCTACATGTAGTATGTTGATATCATAATGTGATAGGTACTTATTGCAACAGAGACGATCATATTTTCCTCCAGGTGGCGTTATAGTACTGCCCAGTACTGTTCAGATAAAAGCAGTGGACCATTTTATAATCGCCATTGACCTACATAATATTATTTCATTTAGGCTGTTTTCTTCTGGTTTCTTTTTGAAATATATTTAACACAAATGCACTATATATATATATATATATATATATGCATTTTGATTTTAGTAACTTTTAAATCAAGTTTTGCTTGTCAGATAAGGGTGAGAGTTGGACAGAAAAGCTTTAGCCCCTACCAGATCAGAAGTTTATTGACAATCGCCCTACATCCGGGCATGACCAAATACAAATACAAGAAGTAATCCGCAGAGTGATTACCATATACAGTTTGATATACATTAAATAATGTCTATACTAAAGCAGGGAAAGTACATGTACTACTCAATAAAGATCAATATAGGGATAATTAAAAAAAAAAGGAAAAAACTGATTCAACTAGAATAGGCTACACTAAACCTTATATTAAACTAACTATTATTTAGGGGGATATGAAAACTGCATCGTCAGTTAATCTAGGTTTTATTCAGCATGGATGCAATTTTCATATCCCTAGCTTTAAAACAATCATAAAGAAAATTAGTTGTGCATTTTGCAATATCAAAATCATTACATTGCAGTACGGTAATAAAAAGGTCACTGATGGACTCAGGGGCTGCACTGCCCAGTGGTTAAGGAATATGGCTCTTAGTGGAGCATAAGAGGGGCATATCATCATAAAATGGAACTCATCTTCAACTGACCCCATGTTGCACACCGTGCATAGCCTTTTCTCTATGGGTATTTTAGGATTCATGTGTCTCCCCTTTTCAATTGCCAAATTGTGGGCACTTATCCTGAATTTGCAATGTAGATTTGGGTTTGTGGATTAACTGTGTGTATATTTCTGTTTTAAAATCTTTTTTGAAGGTACTGTAGGTACGTAATTTTTTACCCTCCGTGTTCAGGGATGCTAGGTGAGCTTTAAAGGCCGAACTATAAGAGATTTGGATAAGCGGTTTTATTATGGAAGAGAGTGCGGTCATGGATATTTTAAAAGGGTCCTCCCAAATGTCAGGGCGTCCAATGAGCGCCAGTGTATTTTTAATGCCGGTTGACCAGGTTGAGGTGTTAAGTCTGTTTAAATTTTCATTTTCGTTAAGTGCATGAGTAACTAAGGAGGTGATGTCATGGTGCTTTTTATATTGGAGGCTGTGCCAGTATTTGAGGGCCAGTGTGTAGGCAGTGGTCAGTATTGGGAAGCTGCCCAGTTCTCCGCGGACAGCATGTGAGGGAGATTTTCGGTTAACACCTAGGATAGTTTTGCAGGCCTTGAGATGTAAGGTTTCAATGGAAAGTTTGTCACAAATTAGGAAGTAGCTGTCTTTACTTGAGTTTTTGACAAAGTATGGTGCCCAAACTTCAGAGCCATAAACCTACCCCATAAAGCAAATTGAACCTACTCTGGGAAGAGTTGTTACACCTTACGTGATCAGGCCTGAGGGAGTGGATGCGAGGCGATCTGGAAACTAAGTATACGAATATTTATGTTTCAACCAATTCGGTTTAACGTTTCAATGTATCAGTGTCAGGGATTTAATATTTCACTTATTTGTAAATAATTTTATAAGACGTAATGTGACGCGTGCATGCATAAAAATGGTTTGGCCATTCCCCAGTGTTTCCCCCACAACATTTTGCTTCCTCCATTACTTCACCTTATCACGTCCTCTGGAAATGAAAACTATTTGAAATTCGTTAGTAGAAAAAGTATCGTCAGTTGAAGACGTACCAGGGGTATATTTACAAGAAGCAGACAAAAAAGGGGAAATGCTGTGGAATCTCCCATTTAAATTCCTATTTACTGACATGTAAATATTTGTAGTAAGCGGTTGGAGGTCGAAATAAAAAGAGCATAACAGACAGTAGGTACACTGTATAAGTATTA
The DNA here is from genome assembly GCF_051362555.1 of Lingula anatina. Lineage (NCBI taxonomy): Eukaryota > Metazoa > Brachiopoda > Lingulata > Lingulida > Lingulidae > Lingula > Lingula anatina. The sequence goes on along the minus strand of NC_141769.1, from coordinate 21,250,524 downwards.
CACTTCCATTTCCAATTTCGGCGCGATTTAACTAGTCCAGTTGTACTGTTTCAAACCGTTGAATATAGTTTGAATTATAGCTACACTGTACAGATTTTTGTGTGACGGGAGTGTAAAGGACATAACCTGTCACCCCTACCATATAGTATAGTCCACACACCCCTATTAATAATAGGCACTGCCACTTACCACTTAGCATGAGTAGTTGATTAGACAGACAGCTTAGGTGCAAGCAGTTGAGTTTATGCAGACATCCAAGAAGATAGAAATTTGTCATACAAAAAGAGGACAAAAAAATTGTAAGTTTCATGTACTTTGCTTTTAACAACTGTCATTGTTACTATCAAATTCATATTGAGTGAAAATTAGTTTTAGGTAAATACATTGTGGTATTTAAAAGTCTCAGTAAAATTTGGGTGTGGACTCGTGGATAATTCAAAAGAAGTCATTTTTCTTTATTATTTAATGTATTCACTTTATTAATATTTATTTATCTGTTTGTTTCTTTATTTCTATATATAATGTGCTCTAGGTTTTTTGTCAGTTATTTAAGCATTTTTTTTCTTTTATTTTGTTTACAGATTTGAACCATACACACATGAGTATCGTCACACAAGTTTGTGTAAAGAGACAATAAACTAACCGTATGAGTACAAATACAGTCTTCTCTTTTGTATTGAAGTGTCACCCGTCACATTTCAAGTTCAAATAATTTTTTACTGCGTCACCTGACTGTGTATTCAAGTCAAGTCAACAAAGAACTCAGCTTACGTCACACCTTTACGTCACACCAGTATGTCGACAAAGAAGACAAAGGAGTCAACCCCAAAACCTGAAAGTGAGTCCAAACACCCTGTGAGAGACAGCAGTGCTGCAGAGCAAATAAATGAACTGGAGAAAGCCATAGCCCGTAGTCATGTTAGCAGCAGGAAAACCAAAGTATCAGTCAGCAGTGAGAGGGCCAGGTTAGCAGCAAGAAGAAAACTATTAGAAGTAGAGGCAGCAGCAATGAAGGCACAGCAGCAGCTAGAAAAGGAGGAGATGGAAATCAAGTTAAAACGGGAATTGGAAGATTTGCAGATGAGACAGAGGAAGGCAAGTTTACGTTTAGAGGCAGACATTTCTATCACAGCAGCAGAAGAGGAAGCATTAGAACAAAAGGCACCAGACAGTTTACTCTCTGCACGCCACAGTAACCAGAGTATTAGTGATGACCTCACCAGTGAAAACCTTGCTGAACATGATGCTGTTCAACCAAGTTCCCAGAAAGAAGTAAGTGCATGGGTTGAAAGTGTTAAGCCAGAGGAGTGTGTACCTAGTGCCATTCAGATACAGCAGAGATTAATGGACATTGCACTCTTACCTAAAACAGAGATGAGCAGTTTTGATGGCAACCCACTGAAATATTGGTCTTTCATACGTACATTTGATAGTGTGGTAGAAAAAGAAACTATTGACTCTGCTTCAAAACTTTTGAGGTTAGTTCAGTATTGTTCTGGAAAAGCAAAGAAAGTTATTGAATGTTGCTTAGCTATGGAGCCAGCCCTGGGGTATAAGAGAGCAAGAGACTTGCTTAAGCAGAGGTTTGGAAACTCTTTTCTTATATCTGAAGCTTGGATAAAGAAAGTATCCGAAGGGCCGTACATAAAACCCAATGATAAGATGGCATTAAGAGACTTTTCTGATGATTTACAAGTATGTCTAGAAACTTTGAAGGCAAGTGATCATCTCCAAGAAATCAACACCCAGTCAGCACTTGTTAGAATAGTAGCAAAGTTACCAGCTTATCTTCAGTCCAGATGGAGGAAGCAGGTCTTAGGGATACGCAGACAGGACAGACAACCCACTATAGAGGACCTCTCACAGTTTGTCCAGGATGCAGCTGATGAAGCAAATGACCCAGTTTATGGTAACCCCTTTGATCAACAGAAAACAGTTCAGAAAAGCAGACCAAATAGAGGTCAAGACAGGAGCTCCAGTTACAGTGCTACAACATCCAGTTTCCAGCCGCAGCAGACCACATCTAGGCCAGAGGCTGATATGATTTGTCCCCAGTGCAGTGGCCGTCATTCTCTTTTTGGTTGTGATATATTCAAAGGCATGAAGGTTGAGGATCGCTTCAAATTCGTACGTTCAAACAGGCTGTGTTACAATTGTCTTAACCCTGGTCATGTTGCACAGAAATGCGGTTTAAAAAGAGTCTGTTCAGTTCCAAACTGCGGAAAAAGACACACAAAATTTCTCCACATGCCAGTGCCAGGTTTCCAAAGAGGAGTCGCAACTAACACACCACAGAGCACCTCTAACACAACCCAAGGTAGCAGTGGTTACATAGGTCAAGAATCCCATCCAAGCAACATGATGAGCCATAGCAGAGTTGTTTTACCCATAGTTCCTGTGACAGTCAGAGGAGTCGACTCGCCAATTGAGGTAACAACATATGCTCTTCTTGATAGTGGATCTACTCATTCATTTTGCTCCGTCGAACTATGTAGAAGGCTACAGATTAGAAGCACCACCAGCACCACTATGTCATTAACCACACTTGAAAGGGCCAACAGTAAAGCGGAGACTTCTGTGGTGAGCTTGGAAGTCAAACAAGTTGGAGGAAGTGATAAAGTGTTACTACCACGTGTATTCACCAGAACACAGCTGCCAATCAACATAGAACACATGGCAACACCCACAGACATAAGGCAGTGGTCACACCTAAAGGATCTACAATTACCGCCTGTAGATGTTAAGGATGTTACTATGCTAATTGGTCAAGACAATCCTACAGTTCTATTGCCACATGAAGTACGACATGGTTGTTTGAATGAGCCGTATGCAGTAAAAACTATACTGGGATGGGCGATAAGTGGACCAATGCCAATGGACAACTGCCAAGCCAGGACAAAAGAGCCTAAAGTGACATCAAACTTTCTAACATTAGAAGATCAGGTCGCAAAATTTTGGAAAGTTGAAGACATAGATGATCTTACTGATGAGAAGGCCATGTCATACAACGATAAGAAGACACTAAGTATGTGGGAAGAAACCTTGCAGCAGAATGAAGATCGTCATTATGAAGTTTCTATTCCATTCAGAAAAAGACCACCAACATTGTCCAATAATCTTCAGATAGCCCAGCAGCGACTAGGAAATCTGCAGAAAAAGTTGACAAAAGACCCAGTTTTGAAGCAAAACTATTGCCGCTACATGAAAGATCTGTTAGAATGTGGATATGCAGAGAAAACACCTTTCTCAACTGAACAAAATGACATGCCTACTTGGTATTTACCTCACCATTCAGTGATAAATCCCAGAAAACCAGAGAAAACAAGAGTTGTATTTGACTGCTCAGCAAAATACAAAGGGACTTCCTTGAATGAACAAGTATACCAGGGGCCGGATCTAACTAACAGTCTACTAGGAGTCTTACTTAGATTCAGAGAAGAGCCAGTGGCAATAATGGCAGACATACAGTCCATGTTCCATCAAGTAAAAGTTCCCCCCAGTGAGAGAAGTGTGTTGAGTTTTTTATGGTGGCCAAATGGAGACTTGTCTCAACCAGCTGTAGACCACAGAATGACAGTACATTTATTTGGTGGTACATGGTGTCCGAGCATTTGTAGTTTCGTCCTCAGACATACAGCTGAAGTGAACCAGACTGGTTGTGATGAATCAGTTGTGGAAACGGTCAAGAAGAATTTCTACGTAGACGATTGCCTAAAAACACTACCAGACGTGGAAACTGCAGTGAAGTTTATTCCCCAGTTATGCGAGTTGCTAGAATCTGGAGGGTTTAAACTAACTAAGTGGATGAGCAACAAACATGAAGTCTTGGAATCTATCCCAGTCCAAGAGAGAGCCAAAGGTGTTGAAGTCAACCTCAGTCAACAAGCGTTACCTACAGAGAGAGCTCTAGGTGTTTATTGGAATGTTGAAGAGGATGTTTTTTGTTACAAGATTGCTCTTAAAGAGAAACCTTTGACCAGAAGAGGTATTTTGAGTATGGTCAGCAGCATATTTGATCCCTTAGGTTTTGCCAGTCCATGTATCTTGCAGGCAAAGAAGATCCTACAAGAGTTAACCAGACAGAAATTACAGTGGGATGAACCAATACCAGACCAGGAGAGAGAGAAGTGGTTGGAATGGCACAGTAACCTAAAAAGGCTCGAAGAAATGAAGATCAATAGATGTGTGAAATTCTCAGTTGACACAGACATAGTTGATCATTCTTTACATTTCTTTTCTGATGCATCAGAAACAGCATATGGAACAGTAGCATATCTTCGCACCGTCTGCAAAGATAGAGTACATTGTTGTTTATTGATGGCCAAATCAAGACTAGCACCAATCAAGAAAGTGACAATACCAAGACTAGAGTTAATGGCAGCGACATTATCAGTGAAATTAAACCACGTGATACTCAAGCACATTGACTTCAGAGTTTCAGAGTCTGTTTTTTGGACAGATAGTGCAACAGTACTGAGATACATAACCAATGAAGACAATCGGTACAAGACCTTCGTGGCCAATCGAGTGGCAGTAATCAGAGAAGGCTCACAGCCGAACCAGTGGCACTATGTGGATTCCAAAAGCAACCCAGCGGATGACATTTCAAGGGGACAAACAGCAGACCAACTTCTCCATAACAAGAGATGGAAAGAAGGACCAAGTTTCCTACGGAAAAATGAAGAGCAGTGGCCAAGTTTACCAGGTGACACATTACATGCAGACAACGACATGGCTCTGGAAGTGAAAGTCACCTCACATGTGACTCAGGCTCAGAGATCAGAAGACACGGCTGTTGACAAGATATTTCATAGGCAGTCTTCGTGGTATAGACTAAAAAGAGATGTAGCTTGGTGGTTACGTTTCAAAAACTGGCTAAAAGCTAAAGTACAGGTCAATGCAAGTTGTGACAGTGGATCACTTACTGTTGATGAGTTACAAAGAGCCAGTATTGAAATCATCAAATATGTACAGAGACAAGCATTCAGCGAAGAAATAGCAGCACTCAAGAAATCAGACCCTACCAATGCCAAATTGAGACATAAAAATCTGCATCGTCTCGACCCTCAGCTGTCAGAAGACGGTGTACTTGTAGTAGGAGGAAGATTGACTCAAGCTCCAATACCACATGACGCCAGACATCAAATGATATTACCAAGACATCACATAGCTGATTTGCTGATCCGACAGTTCCACATTGATTCAGGTCACTCAGGTAGAGAATATGTTTTATCAATGACAAGGGAACAATTTTGGATATTAGGAGCAAGAACAGCTATTCGCAGAGTAATTAATGATTGCTTCACATGTAGAAAAAGACAATCTCCCTGTAGCACACAGAAGATGGCCAATTTGCCTGCCAGCAGAGTCACACCTGGAAACCCGCCATTCACATACACAGGAGTCGACTACTTTGGACCATTCCACGTTAAACAAGGCAGAAAACTTGTGAAGCGATATGGGTGCATTTTCACTTGTTTAACCATCAGGGCTATTCACATTGAGATAGCACATTCACTGGATACCAGTTCATTCATTAATGCATTACAGAGGTTCATCAGTCGACGGGGCATGCCCAAGGAGATCAGTTCAGACAATGGCACAAACTTCACAGGTGCAGATAGGGAGCTGAAAGAAGCAGTACAGGGATGGAACCAAACAAAACTAGGTGAATTTTTCAGACAGAGAGAGATTAAGTGGAACTTTAACCCACCAGCAGCCTCACATATGGGTGGATCATGGGAAAGACAGATCAGGACAATTCGTAAGGTATTAAGTGGAGTCATGAGAGAGCAGACCTTAGATGACGAAGGACTCTCTACACTTATGTGCACAGTGGAAAGCATAGTGAACAGTCGACCACTAACATATGTCTCAGATGATCCCAGAGATCCAGAACCGCTATCACCCAATCATTTGCTCCTTTTACGTTCAGGACCAACACTTCCACCTGGTAGATTTCAGAAGGAAGATATGTACAGTCGTAAAAGATGGCGTCACATACAGTACCTTGCTGATTTATTTTGGAAACGTTGGGTGAGAGAATATTTGCCATTATTACAAAGCAGACAAAAGTGGATGACTGTAAAACGTGATTTACAGATTGGTGATGTTGTTTTAATTGCAGACAACAACACTCCAAGAAACATGTGGCAAATTGCGACAGTCATTAAAACTTTTGAAGGGAGAGATGGACATGTTAGATCTGCAGAAGTACAAACTGTCAACACAACTTTGATGAGGCCCATAACCAAGTTGTGCTTATTGGAAGAGGTCTCAGAATACAGAACTGTATGATTTATAGACTAAGAGACTTAAGAGACTGTTTCGTTACTTTTGTTTTATTATGGACAGTTCAGAGACTATGATAACATATGTTAATTGAATTTCAGTTATTATTCATTTTATGTTAAAGTCAGAGACTGTTATAACAATGGATTTCATTCATGGAAAAGGATATTCATGGAGGACATTTAAGAAATGGAAAGAGATCAATGAGGACAATAATTCATGGAGGTTACCATGAAGGACATTTGATTAAGTGACAATAATTAAACAGTGGACTGTATTTAAGATTGACATTTAAGGAGTATGGTTAACTTTAGATGTACCATATAACTGATATGTTTATATTATAAAATGTACTTCATACATAGAATTAAGTTCTGTCCTTTAGAAGTATATTAGGTAAATGTTCAATTTATAATCTCACATTTAAGGGGCCGGTGTAAAGGACATAACCTGTCACCCCTACCATATAGTATAGTCCACACACCCCTATTAATAATAGGCACTGCCACTTACCACTTAGCATGAGTAGTTGATTAGACAGACAGCTTAGGTGCAAGCAGTTGAGTTTATGCAGACATCCAAGAAGATAGAAATTTGTCATACAAAAAGAGGACAAAAAAATTGTAAGTTTCATGTACTTTGCTTTTAACAACTGTCATTGTTACTATCAAATTCATATTGAGTGAAAATTAGTTTTAGGTAAATACATTGTGGTATTTAAAAGTCTCAGTAAAATTTGGGTGTGGACTCGTGGATAATTCAAAAGAAGTCATTTTTCTTTATTATTTAATGTATTCACTTTATTAATATTTATTTATCTGTTTGTTTCTTTATTTCTATATATAATGTGCTCTAGGTTTTTTGTCAGTTATTTAAGCATTTTTTTCTTTTATTTTGTTTACAGATTTGAACCATACACACATGAGTATCGTCACACAAGTTTGTGTAAAGAGACAATAAACTAACCGTATGAGTACAAATACAGTCTTCTCTTTTGTATTGAAGTGTCACCCGTCACAGGGAGCTTTAAAAATTGTGGGTTCACTGGCCAACAATGTCAACCCTTCAAGGCATAAGGGGAGAACTGATAGCGCAAAATACTGTTTCAAACAAATGTTAATCGTTCTGTCGATACCTTTAGAATAAAGCATTGGGAACTAGAAACGTGGCATGTTTAAGACTCAGGCCTACCCAACTACCAGACTCGGCACCGAATGATCCTGAATTCACCTGTAGATCAGACCACACTAACCGTACCCTGAACAAATTTTGAGTGGTGATGCAATGCTTTTAAACCCCGCTGAGAATCGTCGCTATCACATCGCGTACTAGGCAAGAGCGGTGTCGCGTCTGATACTGTGTAATGCGATCTGACACACACCTTGAAAACGGGTAGTGTGGTCTGATCTACCGGTGAATTCAGGATCATTCGGTGCCGAGTCTGGTAGTTGGGTAGGCCTGAGACTGCGTGGTCGTCAGATACAGGTTTGGTTTATTTCAGTAAAGATACCTGCCCCTTATGCCTTTCAACGTGCTCTTTTCTCGTAAGACCTTCAAGTTCGCCGCCGTGGCCTTTGTTAAATGGTACTACAATAATGATTACCCTCTACCAGGGCCACAGATTGATTCTTCACGTTTGATTCACACGTTTTCACAGATATGTCTCTAGTTAAACAATGGGTCTTTTCTGTCCTGCGTCAGAGAAAAGTGCACATGAATCAGCGGCCCTGGGAGATTGTTGGTTATTATACACGCGACCAAGAAAGTTCGGAAACGTAAAATTGTTTTTCAGTAATTAAAAAAAATGTAATGTGTTGGGAAAATCGTGTGTTGATAAAGATTAACAAATGGTGGGTTCATTATCCAACAATATTTGGTTAAAATATTTACCGTAACTAAATCTGGTTATTTTATAACTATTCAAAATAACGATGTTTCCGAACTTTTTTGGCGAAAGTACCAGCAAGGTAACGAGTGGTGACTTGGCGTAACGTTGTCGTGCGAATAAAACATGCACAAATATGGAAACTTTAGATCGTCGGGATCATCGTTTTTTTTTTTTTTTTTTTGTTTTTTTTTTTTGTTTTTTTTTTTTTTCATAAGACAAAAGTGAATGTTTTGAAAGGTCATTTGGAAGTTACAACAATTTACTGATATATTTTCCCGACAGCGATTTTCATGATATGTTCCTTTTTCAACGTTTTATGCTATGGTAATAATAAATCAAATAAATCATGTAAATATTAAAATAGCCACAAGTTATTGATCTTATTAGGCAGTGACGCACACATTTTGTGTAATAATTGATAAACTGCTTTATATCTCTTTAATCACTGTCAATTTCTCAAATTTGTTCTGAATTTTTTTTAATATTTGTAAATATTGATAACACCAATCCATAAACGAGTAATTAAGTTGACCGTTTATTGGTGAAATGTAATATATTTGTTGCATATGTTACACCTTTGAGATATAACTATGTCTTACATGCATGTCTTACGGATATTCAAAGTGATTAAGTAGTGATTTAAGTGTTCTTAAACTTGGTAGTTTTACAATAAAATGCTTAATTAATACGTGGTTGTTTGGCACTAAATAAAGACTTTCCAAGTATACAAAATGTCTTAGTTATTTCTTTGACGGTTGCGTTTCTCAGCGGCAATCTGGGGTTGGGCTTCAAACTTGTCTTACATTTCTAAAATTTCTTTAATGTATTGGGATTTTTTAGAAATTTACTTTGGTTACTACAATAATTTCATTGACTCCAAAATCCAAGTAATTTCAAAGAAGTTTTATACAAAACAAAATATATGATGTTACGTTTTTTCTGTTGATAGCAGTCATTACAATAGCGTCAAATTTCTAAAAAAAATTCTATAAATCATGCTTTTACAAAAAAATACTAGAAGTCTACCAGATAGTAGACTAACACATATGAAGGATTTTATGCACTTTGGAAATTGCTGCTCAAACAACAAATTCTATTTATTTATATAAAAGAAAATTTCGACATAATTCTTACCAAAACAAAATTCACATAAAAATTGATCAGGATTAGTAGATACATTGAAATCATATCGTACTTGTCAAACTTTGTTCAAAGTTGACGTTAATAATTGATTACTAATTCCATTGAGGAGCAAAGTGTCCAATTTCAGTGGTGTGAATGATATCGAAATTTCAAAATGCATATATGACATAGGCGTCTTCCCCTTACGTGCACTCGCACTTATGCACACCTTGTTCTATGCCGTCGTAGTGATTCTCGCACAGAAAGAGGTAGACAAAAATAGTCATTTTTAAGAATCGAGTGTTTTACGTTATTTTGTTTTCATTTCATTACATCCTTAATATTGGTAGGTTAATGGCACGACTTTGAGCGAAAACTTAAATTTGCACACATGCGAATCAAGAAACGGCATAAAGACATGGTTAATTTACAAGCTTATTCTAGTCATAACAATTTAAGAAAAATATGCAAACAAAACTGAAAAGATTACGCAAAAAAACTTAAGAGTCAATAATTCATAAATGCTAATACCCTTACTCTGGTCTCCGGTGTTCAGTTATAAAGAAACAATTGGCAAAAATACCCCCAACAATGCTGGAATGGCATCTAATAAGACCTTTTCCTCTCAATCACCTCTCGACCAAAGAAATATCAATTAATAAAGCACTTCGAACAAAGAACATAGACCCCCCCCCCAACTTTTTGCGCCGGCTGAAGCAATCAATTTAAATTGCATGATGAATTTTCTAAATTAAAAATGTAAAGGTTATGATAAATGTCAGTCTTACATAGATATTTTTATGCATATAAACACGGAAGTTTTTCAGGAGACCATTTACATTTTGATATTGGCAAAAAGTCGAACAACACACAAATGGACTCGTGCAATACTGATAAATTTGGGTGGCCCTAAGAAGGGGCAGTATTTATCACGTGGGTAACATGTATTCCCCTACTGCAATAACGAATGCGCAGTTATTTCGTGAAAATCCCCATTTCTCCCCTGGTTCCATTTTCTTAACATTGTTTTAGACCCCTCCCAGCACAGTACATGTGTATCTGTCACTGATCAGACAATATCAAAACGCCGAAACCAAAGTAAGTTCATTTTTAACATATGCGTCACAAACGTATATCCACAATTTAAAAAAGGATCGTTTCTTATACATGGGCAATTCTGGAATCACGTGGACAAATTTTATCTTTTTCATAACGCTATAATTCCCAAAGCATTATAACTTGAAGTACAGTGTTTGCAAGTTAAATAAACAACTTGTTCTTTTCTCAAACTTAACGGTCAATATATGTAACCGTTTGTTTCTCAAAAGTTTCATGTAATAAAGTTGAGATATTTTTCTTCTTGAAATTTCTCAAATTCAATTCAATTCAAAATAAATATTTAAAATATCCTCAAATGCACAGCTAAGTGGCTGATTGAAGATTTGCCCACAGAAAAATTTTACCTTCAACTAGAAGGAACAGGAACAGTATTCTACCTAAATTCGCCTTATAATAATAATAACTATCATTTTTGTTTTAATCCATCACTATCAGCAAATACTTTTTGAATTAAAATTATTTTCTTAAAGGTGAACTCCAAAAAGTGCCGTATTTTTGTTTGAGAACTGATGGGTACCTCCCCCTGACACAATAATAAATATACATAATAAATAAAATACCTTAAAACGATATGAGCTGATAGAGTACTGTACTACAATTTAGAAACAAATCTATAATGTATAGCCAGCGACATGCAAGGTCGACGATATCCATTTCTTTCTTTTTCTCTGATCAGAAGTTTCATTAAAAAATTCTTGCTGCGTGCAACAATTATTTTGATACTCGTTTTATGCAGAATATTATTATCCAAGGCAAAGATTACATTTCACACCAAATGTCAATTCTGCAAATAAGCCACAAGACAAACTTCAACAAGGGAGACAATCTTGGAATGGGCGCAAGCGATGTCCAAGATGAATCTGATGTCTTTGATCGGCGATGCATCCAATCACCCGGTAAACAGCAGTAGGGAGCCACTGAAATAAACGAAGAAAATCACATTCATGACACGGTTTGATGAAGCAGTATGTATATCTTTACAGCATGCTATTTTGGAACACATGCGATTATGTTAACAAAACACTATTGTGCCATTCCTATTCTTTTCTACTGTGTGCACACTGTTTAATGACAACATACTTCTTTGCATTCATATGTAAGATGCGGTATGAAAGGACCAGTCTCCCGGATTATGGAGATATTTACGAAAATGAAAGTCAGTGAATGAACACATTTGGCAGATGGGTCCAATTAGTATAAAATTGACAGGATCTTAAAAAAGACATTATCTAGGCACGTTTTGACTGTCCAAGCCACGTTTTTCAGGCGGAGGGGGCGAGAATACGAGGATACATTAGCTGGATTTCGTCTAGTTTCGTGCCATGTACAATATTTTTGCGCTTTTGATTTGTTCTTGTTCCTGTTTTGATTAGTTATTTTGTGATGGAGAAGAGATACTTCTTAAAGGGAGGGACACCGTAGCCCCGTTCACCACCCCCACCCCTCCCCTCCTTAAATTGTCCCGTCGTTTCCAGGAATGTAATGACACAATAGTTCAACATCTTATTAATGAATGTGCATTTGTCTGTATGAAGTTTACTTTTATAAACCAGATATTTTGATACTTTGAAGACATGTCAATGACCTTGACAATAAAACAATAAGGAGAATGCAGATACCTGCCCAGTCGTCTTGTTGAGGACTTGTTCACACCTTTGGACAGCTGCAATAAGCCCCTCACTTCCTCATTGGCAAGTGCGTTCCTTCCCTGAAATTACAGAAAATAAATCATTCAAACTTTGAGCTAATTTTGAAATTCTAATGGAGAGTGTATTGGACATAATAATGTTCCCATAGTCATAAGAACTAAAATGTCCCTGTGCGAAACGCATCATCTGGGCAATTGTCATCAACACAAAATACACAACGTTATCTTATCTCATCTATACAATACTACGGCAATTTCCTGTCATTTTCTGTGCTAAATTTGTGGCCTACATGTGGAAATTGCAGCAACGTACCAAGTTCCTCTGTCTTCTCCATCTTCTACTGACCTTGGTCCTACCTGAACACCTCTCACCGAAATGCTCACCTGTATTACATAATAATGCACAGGTCACCCGCTTTTTAAACGCAAGTTTCGATTTAAAATATTTTTTTGTTATTTGATATGGCGCTAGGGGTCCTAATCCCGCGATGGTGATTTAGGCTTTCTACCATCATAATGGCAAAAATAATAACAACTTACCAACCATTAAGTTTGATATCAAATAATTTGGCTATGTTTCACCTCCCCCCCCCCCGTTTTTTCGTTTACCCGATTTGTATAGAACGTTAAAATTAGTGACAGTGTTCATTTAGGACCTAGAGTGAGTACAGCTTAGTTAACTAGAGCTGTCACAGCTAGGATTGACTTAACAGATGTGTTTTATAAAGTACATAAAAAACTAATACTGACTCAGACTAGGTGTAAATGTTCTCACCTCCCTCGGGAGGATACAGCCCAGAGAGGGTACCAATGAGGGGGGGGGGGTGTGATTACAATTCACAGTAATCACAGTAAATAAAAGTTAATTCAAATTTCACTGAAAATGCGCGTCAAAAATCACGAATCACCGGGTATAACGACTTTCTTTCACGAATAACGGAGAAAAAAATCCGCCTGTACGAGTCACAGGAATGGGGTGCCTCACGCTAAATAAACTGAGCGTTTCTCGAATCTTGGGAAGTAAATAGTGGCTTTCACAGGTAAGGAAAATACCCAGTGGCAGCCTCGTATGGGGCTGTGAAAACTAGCGTGCGGACAATACTGCCAAATGTTTCAATTACCTTTGTGAACGAAACTTCAGATTCAACTACCTACTCTTAGAAGATCACTTTTACAAAGTTGAAGATATTACCCCCCCCCCCCCCCCCCCCCCCATGCATTAAATTAAACTACCTGTCCAAAACGCCTGAAAAACGCATGTTCTCAGTCTGTACCAGTATTTCAGAGTAAGGTCGTATTTTCTGAAAGGGAACTTTCAAAATTTATATGATCAAATTACATGTTTTTATGGAGCTTAGTATATATTTGGGCGCAAATGTCTCCGTATGTTTATTTTTCACACAGCAAAAGCTACTTACTGAAGAATGAAGTAACATTTGAGAGCTAGCAACGCTGTCAATGTTTACGGTAATCCGTATCCAAATTCAAGGTCGCGGGGGTAATTATAATGATTTTAATAATTAATAACAGATTCTAGTTTTTATTTATTTATTTATAAAAAATAGTTATTGAGGGTAAAACATAGTAAACTATAAAAGCACTCAGAGAGCGCAGACCTCCGCCAAGGCAGCAAAGTCTCCATCCAATGCCGTTTAACCCCTAAATTTCTAATATTTTTGATTATTGATTATTGATTGATTATTGATCCGGATCACCACCAATCACCCTAATCATCTGTTCCTTGGCCCACTTCTGACAGTTCCTGAAAATTTCATCAAAATCGGTCCATAACTTTTTGAGTTATATGATGACAGACAGACAGACAGACAGACAGACAGGGGTGAAAACATAGCCCCCTTGGCGGCGGTAATTGAATATTTGTCTTCCCCATGGCCCTCAGGTAATGGTAATTGATGTTTAATTACAAGAAATAATTTTAATTGATTAAAATTAAATAAGGTGCCACCGTTAGATAGGTGGCATTTTCAAAAGCAGACTCTAGTCTAATTATTCTATCGGCACGTGCACTTACAGGTACTTATAGTTATGGGGAAGTATCGGGTCCCGTTATCTATCAAGACGTATGTGTCGAGACGTACGAGTACGTCAGGACTGGTATTGGTAGGAATTGAGACTTAATGGAGCTGGATGGTAACAAAGGTAACAAAAGTGTTGTGATAGACAGGTACCAATCAAACTCATATGGTTTAATTCAATTTTGACGGAGGCTATCAAAAGCACACGACTTTGATTGACAGTTTTATAAACAAACGTCAATCACAATCATAATGCAGTTGATAAATACAGTTGTCGAACATGTAAAGTTCCAGCTTCCTTCACCGTTTGATTGACAACGTGCCAATCAAATCATTCAGTTTTGACAGATCCCGTCAAGTAATAACAGCTTGATTGACGTCAAACTTCAATGCAGAGACAAAAAATTCCCATCTGAGGTTTTGGTCGTCTTAATCCATTCCTTTAGGTCAAATTATAAAAATTCCCATTTCTAAAGCTCAGTTTTTACCCATTATTGTATCTTATTTGTCATTTTTCCCGTACCGTGTTTTGCTGTGCATGGGAAGTTGCGTGCGTACCTCACATCGCTCAACCGTTCAGCAGTTTCTCTCCTACAAAGTTGCCAATTTTTTTCAGTCTTATCACTGGTGCATACATTCAAATTATCGACACATAGAAGGAATGACAGTAAATAAAAATATGCTTTATGAAGTTTCAAAAATTTTCAAACTTAGTAAGTACTGCTAAATTTATTACTGAAAATTGTTGTTTATTACTTTCATCTATATGACTTTATTCTTTTTCCTGTCACAAAAGACAGTCTTTCAAGAATACATCTGTAAAGTTCTATTTTGTTCCTGTTATTTGAAAGCATTTCCCCTGAGGAAATGTAATCTCCTTCCTCTTTTTCGGAAAATCTTTTTAAAAAATTTAAAGAAGTTTCACTATGCATTCATTCCGGAATTTATTCAAGTAATGTTGTCTTGAAGATGACACCTAGCTAATCCACCCCATATTTTCCTCCCTATTATTTTTTTTCTAAGTGTTTGAAAATCCAAGACTCTTTTTGCTTACTTCTTGTCGATCGGTGAATATTAATTAGAACCTTACAACTCACCAATTTTGCATCTTGATTCTCTCTCTGTCTCTTTTCTTCTATCTTTCTCTTAAAAACTCATTTGGGGGTTAGGGACAATAATCTAACCAAACCGAAATGGTGCATACCGTAACCTGCTGAGTTGCGTTCGATGTTAATACTTAATTAAAAAAAAAAAGCCACACTGTATATTCATCAGGGGCGGATCCAGGATTATTTTAAGGGGGGGGGGGTCCGGTTTTCAGGACTTACAGGCCGCGGATGCTTTGGCGTGGGACTCGGGGCCCGCCGTAAAAATTTGGTATTTTAGAGGGCGAACGGTGCCTTTCGGTACTGTTTAGAACTATGTTTCAGTAAGTCAAAATTCCAATTTCAAGTGGGGACCATTGGTGTGATTTTTTTTTCAGAAATCGAAGGGAGGTCACGACCCCCTGACACCCCCCTTAAAAGCGCCGCTGTTCTTAAACAGCATTTTTACTTGATATTCTTATTAGATTATATTTTTCCATATCATTTCAGATATAAAAAAAATAATAATACAATAAATAGATATGTGCTTGGCACTTTAGATCAGTCGAGTGTGACTCATTATATAAGATATTAATTACATTAAGAAGAGTTCGATGAGTTCGATTTTAGTTTTCATCATCAAAATCAAGATCTGATTGCAAAAAATTTTCCGCATGCTGATGCAAATATCCCAGCGGATAACCAAGATTCCAGCAATCTCGAAGTTGTAGGTGATGAACAGACTCTCCACATCAAACCCGTCACCTCTGCCGATGCAAGCACAACCCGTAACAATGTAAATATTTTTGTTGGTAATGTGTCCCCTGTAAATGATGTTGATGATATGGTAGCTCATGTTTCAAGCATGTGGATCGACGGGGTTTCCTGGAGACTGCTGTCTGAGAAGTACGGTAAAAATCTTTCGTCATTAAGATACCAGCAGTGTATAAAAAGCTTGTTTTGAACACTGACAACTGGAATGGCAATATAAAAATCCAGACCTTTCGTAACAATAATGCAACAAGACCCCCACCCTCACACGAAGGGATAACCGTAAGCACCCAAACGTAAGGTCCGGGAGGCATGGCGGTGACTCTCACGAAGCCACTACTCCAACGGGCAACGTAATTCACCCGACACCTACCACCGCTATTTAGGAGAGAACAACAGGAGACGGTCCGACGAGTGGGAGACGACACACCGATACACCTACGACAACGGAAGGGACTACGACAAATATAAGGAGAGATCACATAGGTACGAATCTCACGGGAGACAGCAATCCTCACGATATGCGAGAAACTATTTCTACTAAAAGTAATGTTGGGTCACAAAATATACAACAGATTATTGTCGAGAGTTTTAACTGTAAGGTCCTGAAGAGCTCAGTTGATTACTTACAAGATAGGTTAGAGTCTTGTGACATACTATGCCTATCTAAAACTTGGCTAAGGCCACATGATATCTCTCTCCTCCCCGAGATTTTACACGTAACTCCAGGTACATTCAAAACTTATGGGAAAAGTGCTATGGGAGAGCTAGACTTTCCTTACTCTGGCCGACCATTTGGTGGTGTATCTTTAATCGCGAGACAGATGTCAAACGTTACGATAAGTGAACTGGTAGTTGATAGTAATAAAATATGTGCTATTGGAGTTTTTGATTCCACCGGTAATATAGTTCTAGTAGCGGCATCGGTTTATATGCCATGCTTTGAATGTGGTAATGGGACTAGTACAGAGGAGTATATAGATACCATCGCCTGCCTTCATTCTCTAATAGAAACATATGCATCATCTGCGCCCACTGCGCTCTGTGGTGACTTTAATGCCCAGCTGCCCACAGATAAGGACGTGCTTACGATGGTACAAGGACAAACGCTTTAATGACCACAGTGGTATATTACACGACTTCATCCTGGAAAATTGTCTTACACCTGCGGACTTGCTTTTGACCCAAGCGCTTAAAGGGGAATACAACTTTCTGGGGTACTAAATTGAATAAAATCCGCCCCCCCCCCCCTCTTCTCTCTAGATCTGCCCATCACGTTTTACCCACTGTAAGCGTAAGCCTAATTTTGGGGGGTAATTATCCTGTGGTGACGTCATTGCCTGAACTCTCTGACATGTGAAGACGCACTGTTTATTTGAACACCTACCCCTCCGTTTGTGTATTAAGATGATGATTAATGGATCCACGACCCCCGTGACCGGCGTAGCCAAACACCATACCCTCAATTGGAACAATGGCTCTAATAATGCAGCAAATTGTCAGATAGTAAATGAAAAAATTGTACAGTTGCCTGTAAAGTTGCAGGCGTTTGAATCGCTACAGCCTGATAAAATATGTAAAGGTCCACTGAAGGCAAGTGATAAACTTACTCATTTACATATTATGTTTATATAATCAGTCATCATTATCATTCACTTTGCTTCAGTCTTGCATGAATATTTATCATTCTCTGTATAACTAAGTATGCCTGGGGCAAATGCATATCTGACAAGTAGAAACTACTGCACATGGACATAATAGGAGATTATGTCCATGTACTGCATTACAATTAGTATTTTTAAAAATCAGTTGCTGCCACTGTGGCATGCAGATAGATTCCCTGGAGATAATGTGTCATGAATGCTTGGACCTAATAGAGGGACTTCAGACTTGGAACTGAATATGTGAGTTAGTGGTTATATCCCCTCTCCCAGGCATCAGTGACAAGCGAAATATTAGAAGAACCTGGGTAAGGAGGAACATGGACCCCTACATAATGGCGAGCTCGATCAGGGTCACCTCGGGGGAGGCATATAGCTATGGAGCCAACTTTGAAGATGAGTATGTGTATGAAGATGATGACTGGGATTCTGAAAAGGACTATAACATTAACGGCAGACTGGTAGAAAGCCTATCTAAGCTAGCCGACTTGTTACAGAGACAATATGGCTGTTTGGACCAGCAAAATAATGACATTTCTGCAGAGTCTGAAATGAAACCAGAAGGAAAAGTCGAGAAGTGAAGGGAACTTCAAAACAAGATGTCGAAGAGTGTCCATGGGATTATGTTTTAATGTTTTATAAATGTATGGGTGTACTTTAAAGGACACATAAGACCTACAAATTTTGAGGAAATTTACTTTACTTGGCCTAGCAAGTGCAGATCAGAACGATAACAGTAGGTCTGGCAAGGTTGGATATTGATTTTTGAATGTTGTATATTTATTAAAGCTCTTATTTTTTCTCCTTTAGGTAAGGCGATCGAGCCTGATTCCGGAAAACCACAGCCCAAGCTGATTTATTCAACTTGATCTAGCAAGTGCGGATCAGGAGGGTGGTCAGCTTGTGTCTTAATGTAGTTGTAAAATGATCAAATATTTATGAAATTGTATTTTATAATGTATGTTATATTAATAATTCCATTTTTTTCCCTTTAGATGAGAAGCCTGACTATCTACAGATGCTTATGTAAGGGTTGGATTAACCACAATTTATGTTTAATAGATATCAGTTTTTTTGTCGGGATCTGTTGCAATCTTTTGTATGGGTTTTGGTGGCAAGAGTCTCTTTCAGCAACAAGGTCTGCGACACTGCGACCCTGGATCAGCGTCGAGCTCTACGTTACGTGCCGACCCTGGAAGGAAAGGCTCCCACATCCACACCCCAACGACCCCGAAACGGACCGGGGATTGAACGTTATGGAATCGGTGAAAAGGTTGAAAAGTGCATAATAGAGAGAAGAGTCGAGTAGTCCGGCGACTAATCCGGCTACTCTGCCAGGTTTGGCTGGTAGAGGTTGGGTGAACTGGACACCCGAACAGAATGAAAAACAAAATCTGTTGAAGATCTACAGATCATTCCAGAGTTTTGTATAAAGATATGTTATAACTGAACTATCGGATAATGATGTGTTTAAAGCAGAATTTAATGATTTGTCTAAACAGAGTATTGTATAAATGACGTGATATTTGGGAAAAATGCTTAAAAACAATTAATGATTTGGCTATTATTGTAATTGTATATAAATATATATACAGGTATATATTTGATTAAATATCTCTTAAAGATAAAATCTCCAATGTTAATTTTAGAAGTATGAAATTAGGTAAAATTAGGAGTTAATATCATAATAATTATTATTGTTGATGTAGTAATGGTATGTGATAGGAATATGATATATATTAACTCTGAAAACAATGTAAAATTTGTTCAAAGGATACATTTATACATACGGATCAAGCATCCCAAATTAAAATTTGGCATAACTGTTTAGATGGCTTTATTGAGTTTAATGAAAAGGATTTTTATATTCCGGGAACTTTTATTGTTCACGTTGATATAATTTTAAAAATAATGTACCATTATTTTTTATAAAGAGGGGAAGGCGTGTGGAATCCTGCACTAATTCCACATTGTGTCTTCATAGTTAATCAACGTGTTATTATATAATTTGCGTCTGTCCTGCATACATAAATAGTATTTTCGGTAGAGGCCCATAGGTAGGCCTATTCCTTAGGCAGATGCATATCACCTGTTAATATTGCACAACAATTAGTATGTAAATAAGTAGCAGCCACATGTAAACATAGATTCCATGTAGATAATCTGTATATAACTTGAAGCTTGTCCATAATAAAGACACTTTTGATCTGAGATTGAAGATGTGAGGTTGTTCTGTTATGCTTCTCTGTGCACGTAAAGTGAAAGACTGAGTCGAATCTGGAGTCATGTCGGAGCCCATAGATTAGTTAATTCGTTAATGGAAATTGACACACTGAAATTCAGTACAGTTATAAATTAAAGTTAAAGTCATTTTAGACGGTTCACAACAAATAGAGAACGAGATCAACGGTACCCTGACCGGCCTAAGCAACATTGTCCGTGAAGCAGATGGAGAGGCTGGATGCTCAGTACACCATAAATCTTAACTCAAGCGTCGAGTCAGCTGCGAGAAAAGAAAAAGCTCTGGTGGCATATATGGACGTCAAATGGCCGCCCTCGGAAAGGCGTAATTTATGACTGTTATAAAAATAATAAACAATTGTTCAGAAGCTTCTGTCGTTCGTATTGAAAAAAAAAACACAATTAACTCTGAAATTAATTAAATGAATAATCTATTTTATGCCAGGAACAAAAATAGGCTGTGGAAAAAGCTTAGGAGGAGGGACTCTGTAAAGTGCCGAATTTTATAAAGGGATTGTGACGGACAGTGACAAATCGTTACTTGGTTCTCAAACCAATGTAACAGTTACTACTCAACAAGTTATGGATAGCATAAGTCGCCTGAAAAGAAATTGTTCTCCAGGCATCGATGGCGTAACAGCCGAACATATCGCCTTTGCTAAAAGCGACGTGTTATGCGATCTTTTCGCTTGTGTTTTTACTGCTATTGTTCGTTACAATATTGTCCCGGTCACCTTTGCGGAGGGGGTGTTAATCCCCATACTCTAAAAGCCTGGTCTAGGTGTACAGTTATATCTTTAACAAACCGTCTTTTCCATTATTCGTGTTATAGAAGTATCTCTTTTGTTACTATGACATAAATGTTATGACTTGCAATAACAAGCTGTCAAAATAAGCTTTTCTATTGATATGCAACATAATGTTTCGAAAATATCTCGGTCGTTAAAAAAGATAGACCTCCTGACCTATATACTTAATGAAAACGTTTAAGGTCGGAAAGTCTGAAATCTGAATGATTTGAAACGGTCAACTGTCCAGATAGATGTTGGGGAGAATGAAATGCTGGGGATTCATAAAACTGGTGTAGAGCCGCATTTTGCAACCGGTTCCAAAATGTGTTCAGTTGCAAAATGCCAAAGAAAATCGTGAAAACGAATTTTTCAACCGGAACGCATTTTGAAATCAGAATTTTTTCTTAGTTAATAAAAAGTGTGAAGTTCTATAGAGGTAGAATTGGAATGAGGACGGGGTTGTCTCGGCTAGGTACGCTTATAATTGGTCAAGCTTTCCCTGGGGTGGACCTTTTATTATATACATGCATAATCCATTTCACATTGTTACTTCCTAAACCATCATAGTTAGGAACTTGATACGTCGGGGATTAATAAACCTATCATTATAGGGATTTGCAAAGGCTCTTCGGAATTTAATTGTGACTTGGGGTGTGGTCAACCCTGGGGGTGGTCTATTTTTACATCTGTGTCTGTACATATTGCCATCACCTGCGTCTGTCGTCGCCGTCGCCGATGCCGATGCCGGCGCCGTGCACTTTCCTTGTAAACACGATAAGTGGAGGGCAGTTTTACTTTTTGGCTTTATATTTACAGAGCTGATGAATATTCATAAAACTCAGGTCAAGTTCGAAAATCAGCATGATCGGGCAATTATTGTAGAAGTTATGCTGTTTTTTCACTTTTCAGCATATATGCAACACCGTAAACAAATTTCAAGGAAAACCGATAAGCCTGTTGTCATAAAGCTCACAGGAGTAATCAATCTTACTAAAACGCAGGTCAAGTTCGAAAATCGGCATGATCGGGCCACTATTTTAGTAGTTATGCTTTTTTTCACTTTTCAGCATATATGCAACACTGTAAACACAATATAAGAAAAACAGATTGTCCAATTGTCATAAAACTCACAGGAGTGGTCAATCCTGCTAAAACGCAGGTTGAGTTCGAAAATCAGCATAATCGGACCATTATTTTAGAAGTTATGCTGTTTTTTCACATTTCCTCAGATTCAATTCTTAGGCATGTTAACAGTCTCATTATTTAATTAATAAGATACGTAAAAGTGTTTGTTTGACATTTCCTGCAACCTACAACATTGTTAGTTGATTTTGTAAAAATGATGGTAAACTTGTTATCGTAATTGTGTTATAAAGTTTCAAAAATGGAAATAAACTCATACCATTGCAGTTTGTCAGATTCAATCATTCACTATGTTCAGAATCTCAGAATGGAAGAAATTGGACATTTAACGCTGCCCTATTGATATTTTTCCCATCTCATCAATTTTCTTAGTTGATCATATAAAAATGGCAGTAAACTGTTTATTTTGATATATGTTACAAATTGTTAAAAATGAAAAAAAAAAAAAAAACAACATTTTAGAACAGTGCTGTCTTGTTTACTTTTTGGCATTTTCAAGTTGTGACTTTGAAGTTCCATGGGCCTGAAGACCTTTGCTAGTCACATTTTCTGAATATTCATGATACTAATATTTTATTCTTAAAAACTGATGGTCATTATGCTGTTCAACATTATGTAATATTGCATCAAAATTTGAAAAAAAAAACTATTTTGGGCACTGCTCCCATGATGACCATTTAAGAAAAACCATGTCACTTACTGTTCTCAAACAGTACAGTAAATATGTACAGATGTGTCTGTACATATTGCCATCACCTGCATCTGTCGTCGCCGTCATCGCTGTCGCCGGCGCCGTGCATTATTATTGTAAACACGATAAGTGGAAGGCAGTTTTACTTTTGGGCTTTATATTTACAGAGCTGATGAATATTCATAAAATGGAGGTCAAGTTCGAAAATCAGCATGATCGGGCCATTATTGTAGAAGTTATGCTGTTTTATTCGCTTTTCAGCATATATGCAACACTGTAAACACATTTCAAGGAAAACGGATAAGCCTGTTGTCATGAAACTCACAGAAAAAATCGATCTTACTAAAACGCAGGCCAAGTTTGAAAATCAGCATAATCGGTCCATTATTTTAGAAGTTATGCTGTTTTTTTCACATTTCCTCAGATTTAATTCTTAGGCATGTTAACAGTTTCATTATTTAATTAATAAGATACGAAAAAGTGTTTGTTTGAAATTTCCTGCATCTTTACAACATTGTTAGTTGATTTTGTAAGAATGATGGTAAACTTGTTATCATGTATTGTGTAATAAATTTTCAAAAATGGAAATAAACTCATACCATTGCAGTTTGTCAGATTCAATCATTCACTATGTTCAGAATCTCAGAATGGAAGAAATTGGACATTTAACACTGCTCTATTGATATTTTTCCCATCTCATCAATTTTTAATTGATCATATAAAAATGGCAGTAAACTGTTCATTTTGATATATGTTAAAAATTGTTAAAAATGATGAAAAAAAAAACATTTCAGAACAGTGCTGTCTTGTTTATATTTTGGCATTTTCAAGTTGTGACTTTGAAGTTCCATGGGCCTGAAGACCTTTGCTAGTCACATTTTCTGAATATTCATGATACTAATATTTTATTCTTAAAAATTGATGGTCATTATGCTGTTAAACGTTATGTAATATTGCATCAAAATTTGAAAAAAAACTATTTTGGGCACTGCTCCCATGATGACCATTTAAGAAAAACCATGCCACTTACTGTTCTCAAACTTACAGGAAAGAAACATGGGACTAAAATACAGCTTCAGTAGGCAATGCAGTCTGTTTGGTAATTCTTTCTGCCAGTTAAACAGTTTTTGTGTGAAAATTTAATTTTTCACATATTGGCATTTTCTAGGTGTGACTTTGAAGTTCCTCAGGCTTGAAGACCCATGCTAGTCACATTTTCTGAAAATCCATGATATGTTTACTTTATTATTAAAAATTGACGGTCATTATGCTGTTAACCATTATGTAATATTGCATCAGAATAGAAGAAAATTTTGGGTGCTGCTGCCATGATGACCATTATGGGAAAACCATGTTACTTATGATTGCCAAACTTTCAAAAAAGAAATACAGGACTAAAATACAGCCTGAGTTGGAAAAGCAGTCTAATTGGCTTCTTTTTCTGGAAGTTATACATTTTCAAAGTGTGAACTTGAACTCCCATGGGCCTGAAGCCTTATGCTTGTTACACATTTTACTTACATTGGTATTACCTGTTGAGGATAATTAAAATTTGATGTTGAATTTGCAGTTAAACATAATGTACTTTTGCATCAGAATTGACAGTAGCCTATTTTGTGCATAGTTATTTCCTGCTTTTTGTCTGTACATTTGACAGCTTTGCTGCCTTGTTTATATTAGGAACATGAAACGTGGCTTCAAATAAGGTCAGGGAATCCAATTAAAAAGTTACTCAAGGCCCCACACACTCGATCAGGATCCCCAGCGTTTGACTGCTGTTGTGTCTTAACACAAAACAAAAATGTTTATTGCCAAGAGTAGTAATTAACATGTGTGTTTTATGTTAAAGAACAATGGGACTTGGACTCTAGGATTTCTGAGAGTATGGGGTCTTGAATGGGTTTTAATTAACTTGACCTATGTTCAAGAATACGACTGAAGGTCTGTTATTAAGTACTGTCTGCTGCTTTCTCTACATTTCCCCTTCCTTCCTAACTCGAAGACCGCCTTCAGATTCACACATAATACTAGCTGGTTCGGTCCAACTCTGCAAGGAATCTGACTTAAAGGTACATACGAACCGAGCATCGGTGGAGCGTGGATTCCCAGTAACACATGTAAACCACTTCTACTAGATTCTTATATGACTCAAATAAATTCGACATGCCAAGGAATAAACTGAATAGATCACTCAATCAGCCATAAAAGACCTTTAGACTGCTCCTTTCTTTAAATTTTTGGTTGTAAATTTAACCTACTTTCGTGACCTACTTTCCTGCCCCATTAACATACAGCTTAGAATGCCAGCAGAAAAATCTGTTCAAACATCATTTTCTGGTAAAATTAAACAATGCCTTTTGGTAATTCTCTTAGTTATACTACTTGAAACTATATGCTGGCATTTGGTTGGTTTTTGTGACAAAAAATTGACTTTGTATGCATCTTTAAGTGCAATCTATGGAATCAGCTTCATTGCCTGACAAACCACGAATCAGTCCACCCCCTAGGGACGGCCACACCCCAAGTCACACTAAAATTCCCATGTAGCCACCCTGAGCTTCAGAGATAACTTGACACTAACCTCTTCACTATAGCCTATCTTTATCGTGTCAAGTTACTTGACATGATGAAGATAGGCTATAGTGAAGAGGTTAGTGTCAAGTTATCTCTGAAGCTCAGGGTGCATGTAGCCCATTCATGCACCAAAAACTCATGTTCCTAATTCGATTGGTCTAGGGGGAGATGAAATAAATTACGGTAATATATTAGTCAACCATCCCCAGGGACAGCCACACCCCAGGTCACACAAAAAAAAGAAAACAAAAAAAAAAAAATATGTGCCCACGCACACCCCGACATTTTAGTTTCCTCAACCTAAAGACCTATGGGTATATAGCAGATAATACAATTTAAAGATAATAATCAACCAACCCTAGGGACGGCAACACCCATATACGTATAGTCACCAAAAATCCGAAGGACACGTGCACATCCCTAGTGGCAAGTTTAAATATCCCCAACGTCTCATGTTCCTCACTTTAATGGATAGAGGACAACAGTAACAACGATATAAAAATACATATACCTCCCCCCCCCCCCCCCAAAGGACTGCAAAGTCACATTACTAAAGATCTACTGGTAGATAGCAGAAATTACAATCAACCACCCTATGGGGCAATCACACCCCGTACTTCAAACCGGTTCAGGGACTTACAAAAAGTCCTGGTTGAAAAATGCATTGCAGTTGCAAAACTCGTTTCACGATTTTCTGTGGGTGCAAAATGCGTTGCAGTTGCAAAATGCGGCTCTACAACTGTCATTATGATTGTGAATGGGCCCTTAAGTAATTTAAACAAGGCAGCAAAGCTGTCAAATGTACAGACAAAAAAACAGAAAAAAAAGATGCAATATAGGTCATTTTGTCAATTTTGATGCAACAATATATGCTTATAATAGCACAGTCAGTCAACAATGATTTTTAATCATGCACAACAGGTAACATGGTCAATAACAGGAGCAGATCCAGAGATATTTTCTGACAGTATTCCAAAGTATCTTTGTTGATCCATCCTCCATTTTGATGGTCTTCCAACAGAAACCCGTAAATATAAACTTTAAAATCTGCCTGTCTTCCAGGAGACCCAGAAAATGGTCTCAATCAATCCCCTTCAATAAGATTACAGTTTCAGGACCATGAGAGTTAAAATTCACATGATGAAAGTCCCAATATATGAAAAATGATGACAGTGCATAAAATAATATTACAGCGTGTTTAAAGACATAAATACCAATACAACTGCTTATGTGGAAATACTGAAAATGTGCAGAGCCTCAGGTGGCTGGGAGTTAAAAATCACATCTTAAAAATGCCAGTGTTGGAGAAAAAATTAAAAAGAAAACAACAAAAATACAATTCCAATGAAGCTGCTATTCACTGCTTCCTTATTATGGACACTATGTTATCTAGCAGAGAGCTTAACCTTTGGGAGTTTACAGGGAAATATCAACAAGTGTGCTTTATGAAATTTCATTTAATGGCCGCTTAATTAGGCAAATGAGTTTATAGCACTGATATTAGCCTAGTGAATACCCAAGGGGAATTTACAGACTGACCACACAAATTTGTCTATCAAAGGTCTTCAGGCCCATAAGTCACACCTTCAGAAAAGCAAAAAACAATAATGCACAAAATAAAACAGGAGACTACCAATTCTGATGCAATAATACATTATGTTTAACTGCACAGTCAACATCAAATTTTAATTATGCACAACGTACAGGTAACACTGATGAAAGTAAAAGCATAAGGCTCCAGGCTCATCAGAGTTCAAGTTTACAATTAGAAAGTGCCAGAATGAGAAAAATGAAAATTTCACAAAAAATTCATAAATTTAATAAAAATGATAATCCAATAGAGCTGGTTCTCTAATATGAGCTGTATGTCAATCCTAAGAATCATTTTTGTAAGAATAGTAAAAAAAATAGAAAGTAACACTTTACTTTACATAATATTAATGGTAGCAGAGCACAAAGTTGGTTTTTTGTCAATTTTGATGCAACATTACATAATGATTAACTAATTAAATACCACCAATTTTAAAATATCTACTATTAAAAACATGGACATTAAGAAAATTTGATTACCACTGGGCTTCATGCCCAAGGGAGCTCCAAGTCCCACACTGAAAATTGCAACATGTGAAAGATAAAAATTTTCACAAAAAAACCTGTATTACTTCCAAACAATTAATTAATGAGACAATTTTTCAACTGAAGCTGTATTTCAGTCCTATGTTTCTTTCCTGTAAGTGTGAGAAGAGCAAGTGACATGGTTTTCCTTTCACCGCCACTACGGAGGCAGTGCCCAGAATAGGGTTTTGTTCAATTTTGATGCAATATTACACAATGCTTAACAGCATAATAACCATAACTTTTTTAATAATAAAATAAAAGTATCATGGATATTCAGAAAATGTGACTAGCCTATAGAGTTCAGAGTCATACTTTGAAAATCCCAAAATGTAAACAAGAGAAAACTGTATTGAAAGAGTTTATTTCCATTTTCAACACCTTTTTTACATAAAGCAAAATAATCAATTTATTGTCATTTTTATATGATCAATCAAAAAATATGTTGTAAAATCAAAAATATCAATAGAACAATTATAAATGTCCAACTTGCTCCATTCTGAAATTCTGAACATAGTGAATGGTTGAATCTGACAAACTGTAAAGATATGTTTTTTTTCCATTTTGGTCACTTATTAAACAATACACAATATCAGGTTTACCATTATTTTTTTATAATCAACTAACAATGTTGTTAAGATGCAGAAAATGTCAAAAGAACAACTTAACATATCTAATTAGTTCAAAAATGAGACTGTTAGCATGCCTGAGAATTAAATTTGAGAGAAAAAATCACTTGTATACAAAAAAAAAAAAGGCATAACTTCACCAAACCTTTACTGATCAAGCTTATTTTCAAAACTTAATCTGTATTTCAGTAACACTGATCACTACTGTGAATTTCAAGACAATTGGGCAATTGATTTTCCTTAAAATGTGTTATAGGTGTTGCATATATGCTGAAAAAAAGTGAAAAAACAGCAAAACTTTTATAAAAATGCTCTGATCATGCCAATTTTCAAACTTGACTTGCGTATTATAGATATTCATCAGTTCTGTAAGTTTCATGCCAAAAGGTAAAATGGTTTTTCAAATATTGTGTTATCGGTGTTGCATAAATGCTGAAAAAAGTGAGAAAACTGCATAACTTCAATATAAATGGCCTGATCACGCTGATTTTCGAACTTGACCTGCATTTTAAGAATATTCATCAGTTCTGTAAGTTTCATGCCAAAAGGTAAAACGGTTTTTCAAATATTGTGTTATCGGTGTAGCATAAATGTTGAAAAAAGTGAAAAAACTGCATTACTTCCATATTAATAGCCTGATCATGCTGATTTTCGAACTTGACCTGCGTATTATGAATATTCATCAGTTCTGTAAGTTTCAAGCCAAAAGGTAAAACGGTTTTCCACTTATCGTGTTATCGGTGCTACATAAATGCTGAAAAAAGTGAAAAAACAGCATAAATTCCCTATAAGTGACCCGATCATGCTGATTTTCGAACTTGACCTGCGTATTATGAATATTCATCAGTTCTGTAAGTTTCAAGCCAAAAGGTAAAATGATTTTCCACTTATCGTGTTATCGGTGCTGCATATATGCTGAAAAAAGTGAAAAAACAGCAAAAATTCCCTATAAGTGACCCGATCATGCTGATTTTCGAACTTGACCTGCGTATTATGAATATTCATCAGTTCTGTAAGTTTCAAGCCAAAAGGTAAAATGATTTTCCACTTATCGTGTTATCGGTAAAAGTGCACGGCGACGACGGCGACGGCGACGGCGACGGCGACGACAGACGCAGATGATGGCTATATGTACAGACACATCTGTGTCTGTACATAAAAAGAAAATGACAGCACACAGCACTGGACAGCTAAGTGATTGAATGTAGGTCAAGGAATCCAATAAAAAACTGATTGTTGTGTGCTTGGGGGAGATGACAGAAATTGTGATATGTATAAAATATAAATCATCCACCCCGGGGGCAAGCACCAGATTTAGCCTAGGGTGTCATGGCAACCCCGTTTCCATCCCGATTCTATCTCTAAATTATTTCAAATAGTTCCAGTTACTTTAAAGAAATTGGTTGCTCAATGCGTTACAGTCGCAGATTGCGTTTTCAAGTGTTTCTTTGGTTGCAAAATACGGCTTTACAACTATCTTAAGGAATGACTCCCCAGGCTGTAGTGTGTTAATTTACGCTCTTATCTTTCACGTTAAAACCAAGTAACAGGGTATCAATTACAAGTGCTCGGGTGAGGTGTAAGCACAAAATAAATAAATAAGCAGTCATAAGCAATAAACTTAACTTTTTCAATTCATCAATTTATTCTGAATAAATATCAATCTACAAGCCTGTTGATCTCGCAGATCAACTACGTTAATTAGGTTGCTAAACAACAAGTAGGCCTAACCCCCCCCCCCCCCCCCCCCCCCCCCCGAACGCCTTATTAACAGGTTTCCAAATGCAGACTGTGCCGCAGATAATACTTTCGGGTCAAATGAGAGCACATGAGGGCACATGAGGGAACACCATTGATCACGCCATGATGGACATTCACAGGTGTAGGATTAGAACAGAGCATCTTGGAAACCAAGGGACAGACGTAAATCATTACACTTGCGCGTGTCTTAATTCATGGAGAAATGAGTCTTTTCAGAGTGGGACGCGACTTGATCAAGACAATTGTAGAGCACAATCATACACACGACCTCCTTTGCTTCTTTTTCAACACTATCATCTATCTATTTATCTTTAATAATTGATTCCTATTTGTTTATTTATCCATCTTATAATAGCCTGGTTTACCTGCCTGGTTTACATAGCCTGGTTTACCTGATCCATTAGTCTTACGTATAAAGCGGATCTGGGAAGGGAGGGCCCAGGGGGTCTGGACCCATTTTCTTCAACGCTGACCATAATTTCCCATAATGTACTGATTTTCAGAAATACTGGATCCTCACCTACAGATGCCTGTGCATT
Organism: Lingula anatina; assembly: GCF_051362555.1. Lineage (NCBI taxonomy): Eukaryota > Metazoa > Brachiopoda > Lingulata > Lingulida > Lingulidae > Lingula > Lingula anatina. Next base: position 21,220,419 of record NC_141769.1, on the reverse strand, counting down.
TTAAAATTACTCAAAACATGCATCCAGTACCACTAAAGAAACCCTATTCAGTCATACAAGTAAATTAAAACGTGCAGTTTACCTATTATATTTTGGATAATATTTACAGTACAAAAACATTATATTTCAAAAACGTTCTCTCTCATAACGTTGGGCCAACAACAGGTACTTTTTCACCATTATCCCATGAAGTCGCAGGCAATATCTTATGTGGAGATGAAGTCGCATTTTATCCTATGAAGTCGATTTGACAGTAAAATCAGAACATTTATCGCATGAAGTGGTAATATACCGTCGCTTGCAGCTTCTTAAATGATATTATGTGCACTGTGAAAGACGGTGACACGCCCCTATATATGTGCAGCCTCGACGCCGAAAAATGCTTTTATATGATTTGGCACAATGGGCCATTCTATAAACTGTTTGATGTTCTCCCCGACTCGCATTTTTTATAAATTGTATAAGTGTTTAAGTGCTTCATTAAGGTTGGGAGGCTCATAAAGTGCTAATTTTAAAATTACCCGGGGAACAAGGCAGGGTAGTATTTTATCCCCGATCCTTTTTAACATTTTTATTGACGAGCTGCATAAGGAATTATCCTCTACAAACGCTGGTGTTTTAATCGGAAATACCTTATATAATAATATTATCGATGCTGATCACTTAATTTTTTTTTTACAAATGTGCCTGGACTTCAAGCGCTGATTAATGTCTGTCATGACTTCTCCCTGCGATGGAGAATGAAATTTAGTCTCAAAAAATCAAAATGTATGACGGTGGGAAAAGCCTTATTGAAAACACCTTCTTGGTTCTTAGGTCAATATCCTATGGAAACGACGGACTCTTTAAATATTCTGGGTGTGACGTTAAATAGCAACTGCACGGCGGATGACCACACGGCTGCTAGAATTGGTTCTGCAACCAAGGCATATTATGGTGCAATGTCGCATGGGGTGTGCTATATAAGGGTCTGGACACAAAACCCAAATCGTATATATTGGGTGCACTGGTGTCCCCCGTTATAACCTACGGAACTAACTCTATCTGTATGTCTCGTAAAAATATAAAAGGCCTGGATACATTACAAAACAAACAGGTTACAAGATTCATGGGTTTATCTTCGCGATCTCATACCTCTGCTCTCCTAGAAGTCAAACATATTCCGAAAATTAGTTATACTATATCTAGAAATGTAGAATCACTATACTGCAGAGTAATGAGCATTGACACACCATATCTTAATCTTTTAACTCATCAACTGTCTCATTTAATGCTTAATCGTTCCATAGTGAAGGGGTCGTTGCTCCAGAGGATTGTCGCTAGTGGCACGAAGCCGATCTTATGTTTGAGTGGGTCGGGAATTCGAAATGCTGTCCCGGACTTGCATGCACCGACAGGGCTGTTTGTTTCGCTGAGATTCTTAGTAAACAGCCCCTGCTATCAGAACAGACTCCCAAAAGAATAGATGTTGGCGGAATTGCTCTTAAAATCTTTTTAGCTACTGTTCTTATATATCCTATATATATATATAAAGTAAAAGTGTTTTTCCTGTACGAGGCCTATATATATATATAAAGAAAAAAAGTCGGGGCAAAATAGATTTCTTTTTATTATATAGGCCTATATATATATATACAATTAAAATAAATAAATAAACAAGAGACATGCAATAACCCCGACTCCGAGTTTCACGGGCATACCCAGAAGGTATACCCGATCGTCAGGAGGTTTATTTGAAAATGGTTTTATTAGCCGTTTTCCGTACACGGCGTGACGACACTTGTAAACGTCGCACGCCGTGTTAGTTACGTCACTTTATGCCGACACATGGTAATTATTTCAGTTCTTTTATTTAGAGTGTCTGGTGTTATCATTATTAACAGTTTTTCGTCCAGGCAAAGGTTGCATAGGTGCTGATTTCTCCTTTGCGGCGCTGATTTCTTTATGATGTCCCATCTAATTTAATACTGGGTGTTATTTTCTTTTAATTTCCAAATGTATTTGGATAACTCAGTTTCTGCAGCATATTTTTTGTCTTTAAATGACTTGGTGTGATTATTGTATCTCATCTTAAATTGCCCACCGCAAAGACCTATATTTCATGCATTTGTTATTAGTAGTAAGTGATGCTTGGTACACAATGTTGCTAGACAAACATTCCCCTCTCAAAGGACACTTACTTGGAGCTCTATAATTACATTTCTTGTCTTGAGTGTTAACTGACATGTTTTTGAGAATTTTTTATTGTGACCGTGAATGATTTGCTGTAGACCTATGTTTTTCATACAACAGTAACTTACTTTTACAGTCGATCTGTTGAATAAGCGGTAAAGTTTGCTTCCGCGAGGGAAATGTTTGTCTAGAAACTAGAGGAATATATGTCCGATTTTCGTTCTAACATTTTTTGAGTATGGTGGGTTGAACCAAATAAGTTTCCTGTTTCGTCTTTTCTTTTTACTGGGACGAGAGCTGCTTGCTGTATAATTATTAACCAACGACATTACGTTATATCCCGCCATTTGAAGCGCCGTCGTATATACGTTATCTGATCCTTCTGCTACCACGAACTGACCACGGATCATGGGGAGAAAGACAAGTAACCGAACAAATTAGTCTGTTCTCTCCATTTTAATTAAAAAAGTTCCTACAGCTGTTTCGTCCCGGAGGCCTAGTCAGGGGCGCAAACAGAACAAAATACAAAAAAAAAAAAAAATCTGATTCTAAACGGTCATTGTGAAACGTCGCACAAAATATACACGTGTGACGTTAGGGCTACATCGCGCGTACAGGTAACAAAGGAATGCTGTTACGTAACATAGTAGAAGAATGTGATTCAAAATCAGTGCATATAACCAATGTTATGGCGGTATTTTCTTGAGTGTCGGCATTTGCTGACGAGTTCATTTTTAGAGTTCAGCGTTTTTTTGTCTTTCCGCAGTAATGATGTAAAACTTTTCCGGCAGAGCTGGCACCGTTTGGTTAACGCGGCCACAAAAAGCTATATTCGGCTGAGTGGGCGACTGAGAGGAATTCAAATAAAGGAAATTAGTAAATTAGTAGCGTTGGCTTGAGTTGTTTTCTGCACAGTAGGCCTACAAATTGAGGTAACCAATAGTTTACCGTGCCTAGGGTTATTGTTAAATCAAAGTTCCCCACCACACAGCAAGCCATAGCTGATCAGGGAAGTAAAGCAATGTTGGCCGTAAAAACATCAGTAGAGACGTTAAACTGCATCTTTAAAAGGACGGTACCCTAATACACACTTTATGACTGGTTTCCCATACCTAGATCTATCCATCTGGATCGGTCTAGTTCCCTGGGGAGTCTCACTAAATTGCTATCAACTAGCCGGCTTTAATGTCTGTCACGCCTACCGAATCAGCTAGGAGGTAAAGATAATTATCCCCTAACAGCTATACTAGACGTGCCCGTTACGTTGATAGCAATTTAGTGAGACTCCGCAGGGAGATAGATCGATCCAAATATCTGTGGGAATGGTCCCTATAAAATTTAGTTTTTTGACGTGATGGTAATCCTAGGAATTGATGAGAAGTCACAGTAGCAACAATAGGAAATAATACATTGAATTTACGATTTTTTTCTGCTTATCTGTATAAAGAAAAGGGCATAAAAGATGAATATAGGCCTATATACGTGTTTATAGTTGTCTGACCTCAAAAGACTCGATTCTGAATATTGTTTATATACTTTGTAACTTACAATTACATGTAGGCCTACATTGAATTAGAAGCAGTAGGGCCTATAACCAACTGGATCAACGCAGGTCTTACTGTAAAAATATCACAAATCAAGACCTTCCTCCAGTTCCCAATTAACCAAAGGAGTAACGCAAACAGTGATGACAATAATCAAGATCTTGAATTATACTTGATATTGACTTTTATTGAAAATCAAATGAAGTTGATTTAAATGATAGCCGCATCGATCTTGTGTCGGGGGCTGCCGCTGAACATGATTAATATACCAGTTATAAATGAAATTTCCAGATACAACAATGAAGTATCTAAAGACTTAAAGCAAACGAACTTCTTTTAATTTTTACTTCACTTTATTAAGTATCTACTGCAGTTAACCAATTGAAGCAGGACTAGCTCCGCACGCCAGCCTATTCTTTCAGTTACGTTGCCAAGGACGCTGACGTGGTGACCGCCTTTTCACCAAATCTCACGCATGGATAGGAATAAATGCAACATTCTGACATTCTTTTTGTGTTGAATGTTGACAGCATAGGGGCTGTGTGCCCGATACATTCTAAGCTCACGGTCTCAGAGAGTAAAAACCTGAAGTTAGAAGCTCCAGTTGAAGCAGATAGTAAACCAGATCAGTGACACTAACCCAAAATAGTGTCAGGGTCTGAGGTAGGTTGCGAAGTCACACAGTTAGTAGGGAATTAAGATGCAAAGTCTAACTTATTGTTTCTATGCTGCTTAGGCTATTTGCGGTGTAAATGTTTCAATCAAGCAGAAACATAGTCACACATCTATCTTTTTGGTGAGTAACACTGGGTGACTGCCTATCTGTAGAAGTATCGCTTCCAAAAGCATCAATCTTTGGTGTCTTTTAAGATATTAAAATAGACATAAATATACGTAAATTAATTCATTTTTGTTCGTCTTTGCGGGAACCATATACATGGATTTCTCCTATAATTTTACTTGACCACTCGCTTGGTAAGGGCTATTTCGGAAACACATAAATTGGATAAATTTTATGGAAATTATGGGACTGTAAAATGTATAGTCGCTACACAAACAGGTCGTGTGCAAACAGTGTTACTTTAAATTTTACATTATTTTATATGTTCTTGCGCTCGCTCGCGCGCGCGCGTGTGTGTCTGTGTGTGTGTGTGTGGGGGGGGGGGGGGTAATTCGATTAAATAACTAGAGACACACACTGCCACAGGAATGACTGCAGGCGTCTAGTCTGGGGTCAAATTGTAAATTTCGAACGGGGATATTGGTATGTATTTTATGGGCAGGCTCACAAAAGGACGTGATGGAAGCCAGCTTGTTTGGTATGGACTTGATCACCAACGTTCTCTGTACTCTTCTCTTAATACCGCAGTAAATTCTTTTTTTAATACCGACATGTGTTATATTATCAAAGTTAATCTCGTCGTTCGTTCATCAACAGCGTGGTCATCAGATATATCCCTTTCCTGTCTCAAGAACTGACTATGATACATAAAAATGATAGTACGGGTGCGTGCCTTCTGTGTAACGCATATAAACTAATAGGGTTACTTAATGCACCTTTTTCCTACGTTACACTACTGAACTCCACATGTCAAATAAGCCATGCACAGGTTTCTTGCGCAACACTTATGAAGTTCACATGTCCAATAACTTCGATTAATCACCAAAAATGATTTCACACTGTATCTTCTGGTAATTTCTTATTCTTCCAGTCTCTCTCTCTCTCTTGATTTACCACCTCAGGTTTTAATAAAAGATAAAATAGAAAAAATAAGACCAGTGAAACAAAAAGCAGAGATAACAAGATTACATCGTTTTACTATTAGAAAGACATGTGGCGGTCGGATAAAGTTTTTTTAATCGTCTACATTTCATCGTGTTAGTCTGTTACTTCTTTTAGTCTGCCCAATCGCTTAGTATCCTCCTCTGCGGCACGTCCATACCAATACTCACTGTCATAGGTCCAATAATGTATCTATAAAAATTAGATAGCATCAGTTGATTTCCTGTAAAGTATGCCTGCTTTCTTAAAAAGTACCCTCTTTGCCTAGCTTCCTTCAGCTATTTGTGTATGTTATTATGCCACGTCAATTGTTATTTATTTAATAACTCTTCGTATTAAAACTCTATATTTCACAATAAAAACATTGTAAACAACTCACAGAAGTATAATATATTCTATTTTTCCACAAAAACGGCAGTAAAAGCAATTATTCTTAAATCTGTGCTTGCCATTGTACCTTGTAACCTGCATAGATGGCTATACTAAAAAAAAAAAAAACTTCTTAGAAAAAAAAAACTACTAAAAAAAAAAGACTTCTTAGAAAAAAAACTAGGTTCTAACTTTGAATGTAGAAATAGATTCATTAACCATTGCTTAATATGGGAAAATTGTTGTTTATTGTTTACCCAGAAAAATTCATTTTTGGCCAAAAGGAACAGTTGTTATCCCTTTAATCTAGCAGCGTAAATCGCCAAGCAGCGTAAATCGTCCACTTGCTTAAGGTTAGCCTACTGACAGGGTTTATTATCAGCAAAATATCGAAAATTTAATTATTCAATAATGCATCGAACATTTTGCTGATTAAAAACAATAAAAACATTAGAAATCCCCTACAAAATGAAGTATGTCGGCGTTCAAAGGATGAGTGCGAATAAGGGGGTAAAAGTGCCCATCTTTGTAGCCTACATGAAAAATAAATTGTGAATGCATGGAAAAAAATTGATGCCAAATTAAAGTTGGGGTCTTACACTTTTATGATCCACTTAAAAAAAAATTTTATTGAATTTGAAATATAAAAAATTAATGTCAAAATGACCTTGTCAAATATTGATGAAAATGTGTGTTTTAGAGGGGGGGTCTGAATTGCAATGCTACATATCTTTAGTTATAGTAGGGTGACAACTGTGAAATTTTGTAATTGGGTACAGAAGGTGCCCATGTAAAAAAGTAAGGCAATATGTGGCCAATCATTTTTTGTGATCAATATTTTTATTGCTTTATTTGTACATGTAGTGCTGATTGAAAGAAGAATCTTACAGTGACTTGAGGATAAAAGATGTTCATTTTTTATATGAGCCCCTGCCTCAGACAAGCTAATTATTCACGGTTGAAAAGAAATGAATATAAGGTGAGATATATGTGAAAATCAGCTTGTCTGAGGGTTGGGCTCGATATGTACTCAAACTAAATAGGGACATTTTCAGTCCATATGCTAGCAGGCGGCCATGTTTATTCCTGCCATGAGGTAGCTGCTCCATGCTTACGTAGGATGGCTAGGCAGATACAATGAAACTTTTGAACAAAAAGAACAACCCAAAATAAAATGTAGGTCTTTGAAAGGAAAATAGGGGTTAGAGTCAGTAAAATTTTTTCAATTACAACCAAAAAAAAGAAAAGTAATTTTCATGTAATGCATGCTATCAAAAAAAAAAAAATAATAATAATAATAAAAAATAAAATAATAATAATAATAATTTAAAAAAAAAAAAAAATAAATAAATAAATAAATAAATAAATAAATAAATAAATAAAAGGGGAAATATGGATAGGAAATAGAGTCCAAATACAGTAAGTATATCTTACTTTCATTCTTATTTCTTAGGATTAAGAAAGATTAAATGTAAAATGTTCTTCAGATATTCAAAGTTATATTAATTATCATCAGGCCTACCCAACTACCAGACTCGGCACCTAAGGATCCTGAATTAACCGGCATATCGGACCACGCTACCCGTTTTCAAGGTGTGTGTCAGATCGCATTTCGGAGTATCATACCCCAGAATAAATTTTGTAGCACGACTGCGGGCTCATCCACGCTCGGCTGAACAACCTGAAACTGTACTCTTACTTTAGAGTACTCTATTTTATTGTCTCTATGGGGGTATATGGGGACTTTACGACAGTCGGTTTGAATGTTTTAACCACTTTTGATAGGGCTTTTTGCATTGTATTAGATTAATGTGGCAGTCTTAGGTTCATCTAGGTGGCTTTCAAATTTATGCGCCCGGTTTTAAAATCATATAGCGATTTACGACAATCGTTTACTATCCAATCAAAGTGACAGCCGAGCATGCCAGGGCTCATCCTGTCGGTGTTCTGGCTGATACTCCGAAATGCGATCTGACACACACCTTGAAAACGGGTAGTGTGGTCCGATATACCGGTTAATTCAGGATCCTTAGGTGCCGAGTCTGGTAGTTGGGTAGGCCTGATCATAATAGCAGATGTACATTATGGTGGCTCCTACTTTACATAGAGACCCATGCTGTAATAGACCTCTACACATAAGGGTAGCTTGACCCAACCCCTCTAATGGGCATGAAAGTACATTTTGTACAACCAAAATTGTTGTGTAAATGTCCCCTTTTATGTCTATTTTGCATAAAAAGTAAAATAAAAGGCTCCATCACACACACCCTAGTTTTGTTACTTATGACCTAATCTTCCACACCAGCACTATTCATAGTAGCTTTGAGAGTTTTTTTCTTCCTTTTTTTCACCAAAATGCTATGAATGACTTTATTTGTCAAGGAAATCAGTGAAAACCTATTGGCTTGGTAAATAGTCCATACAAGAGACCACCAGCCTTTAATAAATACCAGAAGTTTACTAGATAAAGCAAGCTAGCCAATATACTGATGAGCATCTGCTAGATGGCCAGTTTGAAATCAGTGTATGCAAGGATGCACCTGATTTAATCAGAGCCAAAATGGTTAATTAAGCCACACTTCTAGCCACCAGTACACATTATGGATTCAGACCTCCCATAGCAAAACTAGACCCATCAGTCGCTGGTACTGACAGTGTAAAGCTGGTTCCAAGACAGTTGGAAGTTGTGCACATATCACTTCAGTCCTGTGGTATATGGGGTTTGCCATGAGGCAGGGATACAACTGAAAATTATGTTGTGGAGAAGGCTGTTTGGATACCTCACATTTACCAACATCAAGTGGTGACAGTATTAGCGAGACAAAAAGTGTTTTGGACAGCACATCTGATTAATTATCCATTGTTTCATTATACATTTTTTATACTCATATTTGTATACTGTATTTTGTATAAAATAACTCTTGCATTGCATTCTATACAAGGTCTTTATCACATACATAATCATATATGAAGTACTTTTTAGGTGATTTAATTTCATTGTCATACAGATTATTGGCCATAACTGTTATTATGTGTACTATATTTTCATTTAGTTTTTAGTTATACCTTATCATTATTTTGGTACAATTTATACCTTGTTTATTTTATGGTTTAGGGAAACATTCCAAATAGCTGTTTAGAGTGCTTTTACGCATGATTTTTTTTGTTGTTGTTACGTACTGTAACAGCCTTTTGCTTTTAGCATTTTTTACTATTCCTTAGAGCCTTGTACAAAATGTGTATTGGTTAAAAATACAATTATTTAGACCAACAAATGCGGGTCTGTGAGAAAAGTTATATAAAATTAATAAATACGCTGAAACAAGTTTTTCTAGTAACAAGACTTTTATA